>NW_028139362.1:0-40945 GCF_965202585.1 Thalia democratica | reverse complement strand
CAAATTAGTGATAAATAACATAAACTAAACAGGTAAAGATCATTTTAAATTTAGCGTTTTTAAACAAGTGTTTCATCATTTGTTTTTCTTACATTACATTTGAATATTTTTTTAAAAACTTTATTTGGAAACTATAACATTTTTTACACTGTTGTAAAGTAGTTGTAATTATTCTAAAAACATATTGAAATGCTCGTAGTACTTTTTAAATTTTATCGTTTAAAAAAACTTCGTCAGCATTAGTTTTAGTTATACATTTTAAATGGTTTTGATACCCCTTTAGATTTTGTCTATTGTAGTTGTAGTCAGTTTTAGTTTTACTTACACTTTGAGTCTATAACTATTTTCGGCTTTGCTTACATATGTATATTAAGTTTTTATTAGTTTTAGTTACACATTATGTTTTACTCATTTTTAACTTTAATTAAAGTCCTCTAAAAAGCTCTATTTAAACAGCAGATTATGTATATGGCTAAACATTAATACAGACTAATATACTTATGTCATAGTCAACTCTCTATCACTATCTAGTAAACCTTTTGGTTTCATCTTAACAATATTTATTTTAAAACTATCTAATATCACTGTAAATCAAACTTTAAAACTATTTTGTGTTATTTTTTAGCATTTTTTTTTTAAACAACATTATTTTAAAGTTTAGCAAAACATATAAATGAATAATTCTTAAAGTTTACAATAAAATATTTTAAGAATTAAACGAGATCTTTTTCTTTTCGAACAAGAAGAAAAAGACTGATTTGCACTAAAACATTCATCGTTTAACAATGTTTTAAATATTTAAAATAAAGCTATTTTAAATAATCATAAAAACTTGAAATATTAACTAAATATTAATAACATATCACATCTGTTGAGACGAGAAGAAAAAAAAAACTAAAACTAAACTCATAAGTACTTTTGATATACTCTAGCTTTAAAATATATTCTAAAATTAGTTATTACCAAATTATTACGTTTCAAAATAAAATATTTAGTTTTATTTAAAAATAAAATTAACCCAATAAATTCTTTACATGGAAATTTGGAAAAAAAATTGATTAATATTTTTAATATTGTTATGATTGTTTTAATATCATTTGTAATAAATGAGAAATGGTCAAATATGCTCAAATCTTTTTGCCAAAAGTTTAATCTTGCACGAATAGACACTTTTACACAAATGGTCATTTTTGTTCGAGAGTAAGAAATAAAATTAACGTAGGTATAAATAAATATTAAAAAAAAATGAAAACTAAGTTACCAACCGAAAGTAAATGTTAAAGATAACAGTATTAGTTGAAATAATGATAAAAAAAAAACTAACAAAACCATTATTAAAAAAAAAGAAAAGAATAAAGTATAATAAAACTATATATAAATGTAGTAAATGTAGTAAATATAAAAGTAGTAATAAAACTATATATAGATGAAATTTTTTGACTTATAGTAAGGTTAGAGTTAACAGTGGTAGTAAAGAAAAATAATAAAAAGCAAATAATGAATAATAAATCTTACTAATGTAAAAAAAAATAAAATAATAGAAAAACTTTAAAAAAAGCTACTATCCAAAGGTAAGTGTTAGAGATAACAGTATTAACAAAATTAAGAAATATATAGAATTATAGAAACTAATATCAAATTAAATGATTTTAAATAAACATGAACCCTTGAAAAGTCTCTTCATGCAAAATGTCTTGTGTAAAAGTGACCCATATGTGCAAAAGTAAACAGTTGAGCATAAGTGTCTTATTTAAAAAGTGTTCCTTCATGCAAGTTTTACTTTTAATCGTACCATGAAAAGTAAGCCTCATAAACTGATAACTTTTATAGTTGTAATAATTTTTTCTACCTTTTTCTACCATAATGTAGATAATTAGTAATCATTTCTTGTACTTCTGTATTAAGTTGTTTAAAAAACTTATATATTCAATTTTACTCTTTTATTCATCTTGTTTTATTTTAAGTTTATGTTGTAGAATTTTTTGTAATTTTAGTTTATTTATGTTTATTTATTTTTTTCGTGTTAAATTGTTACTCGTTAAGAGTTGACCAATTGTGCAAAAATTTCTTTATTCAGTTTTGTTTCCTTGTTAAATTTAGTAACCATGTGCAATTTTCACTTTGTACAATTTTGACCTGTTTTCGAATCAAAGTACTTTAAAAAAATTGTTTAGCAGTAGAAAGAGATAATTGATTAAAAATAACCAAAACAAACAATGCAAAAACGAAATTTTTTATTTTACATATTTTAAGCCGAAGCTGTATTTTTTATTTCAATTAGTCTTAACCGCTTTCTAGTGACTTAATTAATCAATTTCATAATTGTACTTAAAAAAAATGTTTGACGGACGACATAAACAAGGTCGCGGGCAGCAGATATTTCTTTTGAGGGCAGCATTCCATTCTAAATAGCAATGTGCTGGCGGGATGCAGATTTAACCTTTGAGGGCCGCAGTTTATCGACCATCAGTTCGAGTGATGCTAAAATAATTTAATAAGTATATGCAAAATTTAAATTAATTATTTTTAATATCAACAATACTTTAATATTCGTTAAACTTGTCAGCTTTCTAAACAAATAATGATAAAGAAGTTTTGACACTTATATCCTTTTAACATTTGTACCAAAGCAAAATATTAAAAAGTCATAAATTAACAATTGGTAGCAATTAAATTACGTTTTACTATTTTAAGCTTAAATAAACAAAAACGATTCATAAAGTAATAAGTTCCTTAATAAGATATATTGGATAATAACGTTAAATATTATTAATTAAGATGACTAGAAGTTATAGTTTTAATCATACAGTTTTAAAAAATATAGTTTTTAATGAGTTTAAAAACTTCTAGTTAAACTTTATAGCATTTTGTGATAATTTATAGTTTGATATTTTGTTGATGTATATGTAGTCAAGAATTTTTAGAATTATAAAGTTATTTTTATAACTATTAATAAAAAGGATAAAATAAAGTAAATAGCTAACAAATACCTGTAAAAATACTTTGACAAGCAAACAATAAAAATTACTATCAGTTATTCACTAGCTTTAAAGAAACATTAATATTTAAGTTTTAATCAATTAAGTACGTTTTAGAAAGAAAATGTATAGTTTTATTAGTAAAAAACAAGTTAAGAGAAAGCTCAATCGATGCTAAACATTTAACTTAGCAAAATGTTAATAAATGTTTTTGATATTTTTATTATTTTGTTTTATATCATTTGTAATGAATAGCAACGGGCAAACATGCACGAAAACATTTTTACTAAAGGTACAAACTTGCGCAAAGTAACACTTTTACAAAAAGGGCCAATTTTCTAAGAGAGGGATAATACAAAAAAAAAGATTATTAAAAAATATTATTAAATATTAAAAGTAAAAATGTAGTTACCAACCGTAAGTAATCGTAGGGATAACAGTTGAAGCAAAAGTTTTTTTATTAATAACTAATATTTTATCATTTCAAAAAAATGAGAATAATTTAAAAATTATATTATTAAAAAAGACATTAATAACCGACAGTAATGGTTGGGTTATGAGTTATAGTTAAGAAAACAATAAAAAGAAAATAATAAGTAATAAATGCTTACTGATGCAAAAAAAAATTATAATAAAATAACATTACTTGTAAAAAAAAGTTTTTGACCAAAGGTAAGTGTTAGGGACAACAGACATAATAATAAAAGAAAATTAACAAAATAAATAGAAAAATGAAAATTTAGAACGAAATTTAATAGGTTTATTATAAGAATCTACCCTTTAAAAGTGTCTTCGTGCAAAATTGTCTCGTGCAAAAGTCACCGATTCGTGAAAAAGTGCCCCCTCGTCCAAAAGTGTCTTCTTGCAAAAGTGTTGATTTGTAATGTTTTCTCCTAACCGTTTACGAAAAATTAACTTCAAAACTGCTAATTTCAATATTGAAAATATTTATTCTACCATAATTGGATAATTAGTAATCATTTTTTAAACAGTTAGTAATGTCTCTATAGATTATAAGTAGTTGGACAAGGAAAAAGTCTTAGAGAAATTTAATCTGAATAAATAAATAAGTATCTGAAATATGAAACAAGGTTTGAACAAAATATTTCATCTTGTTTTTTTTTAAATGTATGGTTTTAATCAAATATTATTATAAACATACATTTGCAAAGTTAAACATAAGTGTAAAATGTAAGATTTTTCAAAATCAATAAAATTTCATTAACTTATTTGATATAAAGCTTTAATACTTTTTGAAATAAATGGAAAAAATAAATGCAAACTATCATAAGTTACATAGATTTAGTGATTTCAAGTTAAATTTGTCATAAAAATTGTTTTTTCTCTATCAGTATTCTGTTATCATTTGCTTCAACTTTAGAATTTCTTGACACTCTTAAAGTATATAAAAGAAACAAAAGACTTAACAAATTTAATCTGCAACTTAGTACTAATATAGTTATTTAATTTTAGCTTTTTAGTAAAAATTGATAGAACAATCATTGCACTTATGTTGATTTCAAACATAAGCCACATGTTTATGTGTAACTAAGCTGTTTCAAATAAAGATCAAAAAATTTTAAATAATAAGAATAGGTGTTCTGCTTATATATTTTATTAATAAAATATCAGAAATTTATGATAATAAATAATAACATCTTTTTTTGTTATTCATTTACATTGGTCACAAAAAACGTAAAAATGTCTAATCACTCTTCTTCTTAATTTATTTAACATTTAAATAATTGCTTAACCAAACAGAAAAAAAATTACTCGTTATTTTAGATAGTTAAGTATTCTGTAAAGCATCATGGATTATGACGGAGTAGAACGTAACCCGTTGCAGTATCACATAAGAAACAGAGGAAGGGATGTCCAATGGAGAAGTGACAGTTTTGAAAATTCAACTTTATCAAGTCCCAACCAACGAAATGACACTACACGATCGAGTTGCCAAGAAGTAATTGATGCAATTATTGATGCGAAAATAGTGATGACAAGAAAATTTAAAAACCAATGGTAAAATATAATTAAGAATGCTCGATTTGTTAAGATTGATTCAGTGCTCCGTATATTAAATGATTTACTTATATTTGGCTTATTATTGAAATAAAACCTATTAACAATTTTTAGGGTTAAATAAAAAGCCTTTAATTTTAGTAAGACGTATTAAAGTTAAATTATTGTATTGTATTTTCTTACATAAAATTAATTAACTAATCTTGTATATAATTATTGTAGCGCTCCAATATGATTTCTAAATGCTTAACTATAATTCAAAATGACTTTTTTAACAGTTTATTTTGATTACAACATTATGTACCTGACTTATTTTTAATTGGCTTTCATATTATTTTTAAATGTATCAAATGACAACAAATTATGTCAAGTTACATAATTAGAAAAAACATGTCAAAAACAATACCAGAAATGCAAATAATTGAATTAAAAAAACATAATAGTGATCTTTTATTTTAAATACAAATTACAATTTTTATCTTATATTTTAACGAAATCTGATTAACATTTTTGTACCAAGTTGTTTATTTGATAGTTTAGAATAAAAAATATATGCAGGAGGTACTTATCATGAAACAAAAGCTATAAACTAGTGTAAAATTGTTTGAATTAGTATTCCTTCAAAAGATGTAGATATTAGATTTAACTTATTTCATATAAACTCAATATACTTGTTGTACAACATATCATTATAAAATTACTGAACTTGTTCAGAAATTTTCAAATTATTTCACGTCTGCTACTTTAAAAAAAATTAAGTTTTTTTTACAACATTCAAATAAAATATTTAATTATATTTCTAAAACAACTTGTAAAATATAAGTTTGACTAATATTTATAGTAATAATATAAACTATAATCTAATCAAGTTTATAACAACTCTTTTTGTAGAAAGTTTGATATATATTAACAAATGAATAAGTAATTATTTCACAAATTATTCATAAAAATCGTCATCACAATGTGAAAAAAGATTGAGTTTGATCCACTAAGTAAGAGGACTTAGTATACTATTATTACTTAGTTTTTAACTACATATGTGTACAAACAAAATATCAAATTATAGATTATCGTTACAAAATGCGTAAAAGTTTAGTTAGAAGTTTTTAAGTTTACCAAAAGCTATTTTATTTAACACTGTCTGACTAATACCATAAACTCTAGTCAACTAATTTAAGGAGAAATAGCTGTAACGTGTATAACGTTTATTATCCAATATTTTTTTTCTTAAGAACTTATTACTCTATGAATTTATATTGTTCATTTATATTAAAACAGTAAATAAAGAATAAAATTCTACGAGTTTTTACTTTGTGACTTCTTGAAATTTTATTTCTAGATACATCTGTAAATTATTCTAAAATTTCTTGCTTATAGTTTGTTTTCTAACTTCATAAACTTTAAAGTCTGTTAAACTGGTAATAATTATAAATAACTAAATAATTTTTTGCATATGCTTTTTAATTAGTTTTTACTATCATCTAAATCTTTTCTTATAAAAATTTTTTGTGTGTATATATTTTTATTTATAAATGACATGTAATTATAAATAAGATTAAGTATTCTAAACTTTGGATACAAAATTTAAAGCGAGAGATCATCGTACTCTTCAACAGTGACGTAACAATAATTCAATCACAAACACTTTGTTAAATTTCTCCAACAGTTGTCAGCTAGTTTCAAAATAGACAATTGAACATTCTAAATTATATTCTACCACATTTGAAAACCACTGTAAAGTGGTTATTATTTGAAATTAAAGTTAACTGTTTCTCATCAAATAAATGATAAGTCAGGTAAACTATACAGACAAAAGCATTTTAATCTTAGCGTTTTTAAACAAGTATTTCATCTTTTGATTTCCTTACATTACAATTGTATATTTTGATAGATACTTTATTTGGAAACTACAACATATTTTACACTGTTGTAAAGTAGTTATAATTATTCTAAAAAACAATTTAAATTACTCGTAGTACCTTTTAAGTTTTAACGTATAAAAAACTTTTGTCAGCATTAGTTTTAGTTATAATTTTTTATTACTTTTGATACCACTTCAGATTTAATCTATTGTAGTTGTTGTTAGTTTTAGTTTTACTCACACTTTGAGTTTTTAACTATTTTCGGCTTTGCTTACATATGTATATTAAATTAAAACTAGTTTTAGTTACACATTTTGATTTATTCATTTTTAACTTCATATAAAGTCCTTTAAAAAGCCCAATTTAAACAGCAGATTATGTATTTGGCTAAACATTAACACTGACTAATATACTTATGTCATAGTCAACTCTCTATCACTATCTAGTAAACCTTTTGGTTTCATCTTTACAATATTTATTTTAAAACTACCTACTACCTATGTAAATTAAACTTTAAAACTGTTTTCTGGTATTTTTTAGCATATTTTTAAAAAACAACCATATTTGAAAAAACGATTCTTGCGTATTTAATAATTTACAAACTTTTATAAATTGTATGTTCAGTGGACACAAAAAAGACTATTTTTATTAGTCCTATTAAAGTTTAGCAAATAAGATAAATGAATAACTTTTAAACTTTATATAAAATATTTTAGGAAATAAACAAGATTTTTCTTTTTTTCGAATAAAAAGAAAAATATTGAGTTGCATTTAAACAATTGTCGTTTATTAATGTTTTAAAATGTTTTAAAAAATATTTTAAACAGTCATAAAAACTTAAAATATTAACTTTATAATAAAATTATATTACATCTGTTGAGACGAGAAGAAAAAAAACTAAAAATAAATCCACAGGTAATTTAGATATATTGTAGCAAATAATAAATATTTTAAAATTAGTTATTACTAAGTAATTAAGTTTCAAAAATAAATAATCAATTTCATTTAAAAATATATTAAGAATAAACCCAATCAATTCTATACATGGAAATTAGCAAAAATTTTGATTAACTTTTTTAATATTGTTATGATTATTTTTTATCATTTGTAATAAATGAGAAATGGTCAAATATGCTCGAAGATTTTTTTGCCAATTAGACAATTTCACACGAAAGTACATTTTTACACATAGGGTCATTTTTGTACGAGAGTAAGAAATAAAATTAACGTTAGTGTAAATAAATATTTAAAAAAATTGTAAAATAAGTTACCAACCGAAAGTAAATATTAGAGATAGGAGTATTAGTTGAAATAATGATAAAAAAATGACTAATAAAACAATTTGAAAAAACAAGAAGAATAAAATAATAAAACTTAATAAAATTTAAATTTATTGACTTATATTGAGGTTTAAGTAAACAGTGATAGTAAATAAAACAATGAAAAGCAAATAATGAATACTACTAATGTAAAAAAATTAAACTAGTAATAATTATAAAGAAATAAATAAAATTTTTCCGTATACTTTTTACATAGCTTTACTACCATCTAAATCTTTTGTTAATAACATTTATTTATGTATATATTTTTATTCAAAAATTACATCTAATTTTAAATGAAATAAAGTAACCTAAACATGGGATACAAAATTTAAAGCGAGAAATCATCGTATTCTTCATCAGTGACGTAACAATAATTCAATCACAAACACTTCGTTAATTTTCTCCAATAGTTGTCAGCTAGTTTTCAAATATTCAATTGAACATTCTATATTATATTCTACCACATTTCAAAACCACTGTAAAGTGGTTATTAATTGAAATTAAAGTAAACTGTCTGTCATCAAATAAGTGATATATCACATAATACATACAGATAAAGATCATTTAAATCATAGCGTTTTTTAACAAGTGTTTCATCATTTGATTTTCATATAGTACATTTGTATATTTTATTAGATCTTCTTTGAAAACTACAACATATTTTACACTGTTGTAAAGTATTTATAATTATTCTGAAAAACAATTTAAAATACTCGTAGTACTTTTTAAGTTTTAACGTATAGAAAACTTTCGTCGGCATTAGTTTTAGTTATTATTTTTAATTGGTTTTGGTACCACTTTAGATTTAGTCTATAGTAGTTGTAGTCAGTTTTAGTTTTACTAGTTTAAGTTTTTAATTTTTTTCGGCTTCGCTTTAATATGTATATTAAGTTTAAATTAGTTTAAGTTATACGTTTTGTTTTACTCATTTTTAACTTTATATAAAGTCCTTTAGAAAGCCCTATTTTAAGAGCACATTATGTATTTCACTAAATATTAACACTGTTATAGGATTCATTTAACGCAAAAAAGTCTATTATTATTAGTCTTAAATAAAGTTTAACAAATGATATAATTGAATAATTCTTAAAATTTTTCAATAAAATATTTTGAGAATTGAACAAGATTTTTCTTTTATTTTTGAACAATAAGAAAAATATTGAGTTGCTTTAGAACATTCATTGTTTAACAATGTTTTAAAATGTTTTAAAATAAAAATTATTAAATAATCATAAAAACTTAAAATATTAACTTAAAAATAACAACATATTACATCTGTTGAGACTAGAAGATAATGTAAACTAAAAATAAATAAATAAGTACTTTAGTAATATTCTAGCTTTAAAAATATATTTTAAAATTAGTTATTACCAAGTAATTGTGTTTCAAAAATAAATAATCAGTTTTATTTAAAAATAAATTAAAAGTAAGCCCAATAAATTCCATACATGGAAATTAGGAAAAATTTTGATTGATATTTTTATATTGTTATGATTGTTTTATATCATTTGTAATAAATGAGAAATGGTCAAATATGCTTGAAGCTTTTTAGCCAAAGAGTTAATCTTGAACGTAGGTACATTTTTACACAAATGGTCATTTTTGTACGAGTGTAAGAAATAAAATGAACATTAGTATTAACAAATATTTAAAAAAATTAAAAAATAAGTTACTAACCAAAAGTAAATGTTAGAGATACCAGTATTACTTAAAATAATGATAAAAAAAAAGACTATCAAAATTATTATTTTAAAAAACGAGAAGAATAAAGTAATAAAACTATATGAAAATTAAATTTATCGAAATATATTGAGGTTAGAGTTAACAGTGATGGTAGAGAAAATCAATAAAAGCAAATAATAAGTAGTACTAATGTAAAAAAAAAATGTAAAAACTTAAAAAAAAAAACTAATGTCCAAAGGTATGTGTTAAAGATAACAGTGATAATAAAAATAAAAAAATAAAAAGAGTTATAGAAATTAATAACAAAATTTAATAATTTTAAATAAACTTGAACCCTTGAAAAGTGTATTCATGCAAAACGTCTTGTGTAAAAGTGACTCATTAGTGTAAAAGTGAGCAGTTATGTAAAAGTGTCTTATTGCAATAGTGTCCCTTCGTGCAAGTTTTACTTTTAATCGTATCATGAAAAGTAAGCTTCATAAAATGATAAATTTGGTAGTAGTTATTTTTTTTCTACCATAATGTAGATAATTAGCAATCACTTGATGTACTTCTATATTTAGTTGTTTAAAGCACTCGTTTTTTTTTAGTTAACTTTTTTGTTCTTCTAGTTTTATTTCAAATTTATGTATAGAATTTTTGTATTTTTAGTTTATTTCTGTTTTTTTTTCTCGTGTTAAATTGTTACTCGTTCAAAGTTGACCATTTGTGCAAAAATTAGTTCATTTAATTTGTCCCCTTGTTCAATTTATTAACCATGTGCGATTTCACATCGTACAATTTTTACCCGTTTCCGAATCCAAGTACTTTTAAAAAACATTTTTTTTGGCAGTAGAAAAATGTAATTGGTTAAAAATAACCTATAAAAACAATGCAAAAACGAAAACCTCTATTTTACATATTTATAAGCCGAAACAGTGTTTTTTATTTCAGTTAGTCTTAAATGCTTTCTAGTGACTTATTTAATTAATAACATGATTACACTTTTAAAAAAATGTTTGACGGACTACATATACAAGGTCGCGGGCAGCAATTATTTCTTTCGTGGGCCGCATTCCATTCAAAATAACAATGTGCTGGCGAGATACAGATTTAGCCTTTGCGGGCCGCAGTTTATCGTCTATCAGTTTGAATGATGCTAAATAATTAAAGAAGTATATGCAAAATTTAAATTTATTATTTTAAATATCAACAATAATTTAATATACTTTAAACTTGTCACCTTTCTAAACAAATAATAATCTAAAAGTTTTAACACTTATATCCTTTTAACATTTGAACCAAAGCAAAAAAATTAAAAAGTCATAAATTAACAATTCGTAGAAATTAAATCACTATTTACTATTTTAAACTTAAAAAATCATAAATGATTCGTAGAGTAACAAGTTATTTAATAAGAGATATTGGATAATTAACGTTAAATACTATACAGCTGTTTCTATTTAAATGAAGATGACTAGAAGTTATGGTAGTAATCATACAGTTTTGAATAATATAGTTTTTCATAAGCTTAAAAACTTCTAATTAAACTATATAGCAATTTGTAATGATAAATTATAGTTTGATGTTTTAATCATATATATGTAGTCAAAAATTTTTAGAACAATATATTTATATTTAAAATTATTAATGAAAAGGAAAAATATATAGGAAATAGCTAACAACTATCTGTAAAAATACTTTGACAAGCAAACAATTAAAATTACTATTAGAAATTCATTAGCTTTAAAAAATCAATTAAATTTAAGTTATAATCAAGTAAGTACGTTTAAGAATAAAAAGAAATTATAGTTTGATTAATAAAAAACAAGTTAAGAATAAACGCAATCAATGATGTACATTTAACTTAGCAAAAATATAAATTAATGTTTTTGATATTTTTATATTTGTTTTTATTTATCATTTGTAATGAAAAGAAACGGGTTATTATGCACGAAGACTTTTTAACAAAGGTACAAACTTGCGCAAAGAGACACTTTTACAAATAGGGTTATTTTTCTACGAGAGTAAAAATACAATAAAAATGATTATTAAAAAAAATGAAATAATAAAATGAAAAAATGTAGATACCAACCGAAAGTTATTGTTAGGGATAACAGTTGAAGAAAAATAATTTTTTTAGTTACTTATATTATTATCATTTTAAAATAAATGAGAAAAATTAATAAAATATATTTTTTAAAAAAAAACATTATTAACGGACAATAATGGTTAGGTTATGAGTGATTGTAAAAATAAAACAATGAAAAGCAAATAATAACTAATGAATACTAACTGATAGAAAAAAAAGATAATAATAAAATAACATTAACTGTTAAAAAAAGTTATTGACCAAAGGTAAGTGTTAGGGCAAACGTTGATAATAAAAATAAAAAAATAAATTAACAAAATAAATCGAAGATAATTTTTTTTTTTAAATTAGACATGTTTAAATAAGAATCAGCCCTTTAAAAGTGTCTTCGTGCATAATTGTATTGTGCAAAAGTCACCGATTCGTGAAAAAGTGCCCCCTCGTGCAAAAGCGTCTTCTTGCAAAAGTGTTGATTCGTAATATTTTCTCCTAACGGTTTACGAAAAGTTAGCTTCAAAACTGCTAATTTCAATAGTGTAAATATTTATTCTACCATATAGTGGATTATTAGTAATCATTTTTTAAACTGTTGGTACTTCTATATAAGTTATAAGTAGTTGGACAAGGATAAAGTCTTAGAGAAGTTTACTATGTTTAAATAAATAAGTATCTGAAATTTGAAACAAGGTTTGAACAAAATGTTTCATCTTGTTTTTTAAAAATGTATGGTTTTATTACTTAGAGGTAAGTGTTAGAGATAACAGTGTTAAGAAAAATAAAGAAATAAATAGAAATATAGAAATTAATAACAAAATTTAAAAACTTTAAAGAAAAATGAACCCTTTATAAGTGTCTTTATGCAAAAAGTCTTGTGCAAAAGTGATTCATTTGTGCAAAAATGAGCAGTTGTGCCAAAGCTTCTTCTTGCAAAAGTGTTCTTTCCTGCAATTTTTACTTTTAGTCGTATCATGAAAAGTAAGCTTTATAAACTGCTAATTTTTAAACAAAATATCAAATTATAGATTATCGTTACAAAATGCGATAAAGTTTAGTTAGAAGTTTATAAGCTTACCAAAAACTGTTATATTTATCACTGTCTGACTAATATCATAAATTCTAGTCAACTTATTTAAGTAGAAATAGCTTTAACGTGTTTAACGTTTATTATCCATTATTTTTTTTCAAGAACTTATTACTCTATGAATTGATTTCGTTCATTTATATTGAAACAGTAAATAAAGAATATAATTCTACGAATTTTTAGTTTATGACTTCTTGAATTTTTATTTTTTGGTACATCAGTTAAAATTTTAAATTATTGTAAACTTTCTTGATTATAGTTTGCTTTTAAACTTTATTAAATTTAAAGTCTGTTAAACTAGTAATAATTTTAAAAAAACAAATAAAATTTTTCCGTATACTTCTTAAATAGTTTTACTATCATCTAAATCTTTTGTTAATAACATTATATGTGTTTCAATATTTTGATTCAAAAATGACATCTAATTATAAATAAGATAAAGTATTCTAAACTTGAGATACAAAATTTAAAGCGAGAGATCATCGTACTCTTCATCAGTGACGTAACAATAATTCAATCACAAACACTTTGTTAAATTTCTCCAATAGTTATCAGCTAGTTTTCAAGTAGTCAATTGAACATTCTAAATTATATTCTACAAAATTTCAAAACCACTGTTAAGTGGTTATTAATTGAACTTAAAGTTAACTATCTGTCATCAAATAATGGATAAATAACATAAACTATACAGGTAAAGAACATTTTAATCTTAGCGTTTTTAAACAAGTGTTTAATCATTTGATTTTCTTATTGTACATTTGAATATTTTTTTAAACTTTATTTGGAAGCTATAACATATTTTACACTGTTGTAAAGTAGTTGTAACTATTCTAAAAAACAAATTAAAATACTCGTAGTACTTTTTAAGGATTAACGTATAAAAAACTTACGTCAGCATTAGTTTTAGTTATAATTCTCTATTGGTTTTGATACCACTTTAGATTTAGTCTATTGTAGTTGTAGTCAGTTTAAGTTTTTTTTTCAGACTTTGAGTTTTTAACTATTTGTAGCTTTGAATACATATGTATATTAAGTTTAAATGAGTTTTAGTTGCAAATTTTGTTTTACTCATTTTTAACTTTATATAAAGTCCTTTAAAAAGCCCTATTTAAACAGCACATTATATATTTGGCTAAAACATTAACACTAACTAATGTACTTACGTCATAGTCAACTCTCTATCACTATCTAGTGAACCTTTTGTTTTCATCTTAACAATATTTATTTCAAAACTATCTACTATCACTGTAAATTAAACATTAAAACTATTTTATGGTATTTTTTTATCAAATTATAAAAAACAACCTTATTTGAATATATGATTTTTCGGTTTTTACTAATTTAGAAACTCTTAAAAATTTTATATTTAGTGGACGCAAAAAAGTCTATTTATATTAGTCTTAAGTAAAGTTTAGCAAATAATATAAATGAATAATTCTGAAACTTTTTAATAAAATATTTTAAGAATTGAAGAAGATTTTCTTTCTTTTCGAACAAGAAGAAAAAGATTGAGTTGCATTAAAACATTTATTGTTTAACAGTGTTTTAAATATTTGGAATAAAAATATTTTAAACAATCATAAAAACTTTAAACATTTACTTAGTAAAAACAACATATTACATCTGTTGAGACAAGAAGAAAAAAACTAAAAATAACTCCATAAGTACTTTAGATATACTCTAGCTTTAAAAATATATTTTAAAATTAGTTATTACCAAGTATTTAGGTTTCAAAAATGAATAATCAGTTTTATTTAAAAATAAATTGTTGGTAAACCCAATTAATTTTATACATGGAAATTAGCAAAAACTTTTATCAATATTTTTAATATTGTTATGATTATTTTTAGATCATTTGTAATAAATGAGAAATGGTCAAATATGCCTGAAGACTTTTTTGCCAAAGGGTCAATCTTGCACGAATGGACACTTTTACACAAATGGTCGTTTTTCTACGAGAGTAAGAAATGAAATGAACGCTAGTATGGATAAATATATATAAAAAATTGAAAAATATTTTACCAACCGAAACTAAATGTTATAGATAACAGTATTAGTTGAAATATTTACAATAAAAAAAACTAATAAAATTATTATTAAAAAAAACGAGAAGAATAAAGTAATAAAACTATATAACAATTGAATTTATCGACTTATAGTGAGGTTAGAGTTATATAGTAAAAAAAAAATAAGAAGCTAATAATGAAAACTACTAATGTAAAAAAGTAAAACAATAGAAAAACTTAAAATAAAAGCTACTGTCCAAAGGTAAGTGTTAGAGATAACAGTGATAATAAAAATAATAAATAAATAGAATTATAGAAATTAATAACAAAATTTAATTTTTATTTTAAAAACTTGCCTATTTTTAGAGCTTTTTAAGGTTAGTGCCTACTTTAATCAAATTTATATTTTTTTAGACAATTTATAATTTTTTTTATCACAAACTTTGTTTTTAAACCCTAAAGTTCACTTATAGTTACTACCTACATAAACACTATACATAATTATACATGCTTTTTCTGCGTTTTTTCTAAGGTATGTTAATACTTTATAGACTCCGTAAATCTGTTCTTAAATTTATTTAAGAGCAGTGAAACGCCGTTAGTTGAAATAAAGTTTTAGCACAAGAACATCTGTAGTATATATTTCGATAAGCTTAGCTTATCATGATCTCCAGGATTTAACGCCTTTTAACGTTATATCTTATAACGAAATTTAATAATTTCAAATAAAAATAAACCCTTGAAAAGTGTCTTCATGCAAATGTCTTATGCAAAAGTAACCATATTATTCAAAAGTAAGCGGTTGTGCAAAAGTGTCTTATTAAAAAAGTGTTCCTTCGTGCAGGTTTTACTTTTCGTCGTATCGTGAAAAGTAAGCCACAAAAACTGCTAACTTAAATAGTTGTAAATATTTGTTTACCATAATGTAGATAATAAGTAACCATTTCTTGTACTTCTGTATTTAGTTGTTTTAAACACTTGTATTTTTAATTTGACTTTTTTTTCTTTTAGTTTTATTTTAAATTTATGATTTAGAACTTTTTTTTATTTTTAGTATATTTCTGTTTTTATTTTATCGTGTTAAATTGTTACTCGTTCAAAGTTGACCATTTGTGCAAAAATATCTTCATTTAATTTTGTCCCCTTGTTCAATTTAGTAATTATGTGCAATTTCACTTCGTACAATTTTGATCCGTTTCGACTCCAAGTACTTTTTTAAAAAAAATTCTTTTTGCAGTAAAAAGAGGTAATTGATTAAAAATAACCAAAAAAGCAATGCAGAAACAAAAATCTTTATTTTACACAATTTTAAGCCGAAGCAGTGTAATTTTTTTTTCTATTAGTCTTAAGCGCTTTCAAGTGACTTCTTTAATCAACTACATGCATGTACTTATAAAAAATGTTTGACGGACTACAAAAACAAGGTCGCAGGCAGCAGATATTTCTTTTGAGGGCAGTATTCCATTCAAAATAGCAATGTGCTTGCGGACTGCAGATTTAACCTTCGCAGGTTGCAGTTTATCGACCATCAGTTCGAATGATGCTAAAATAATTTCAGAAGTTAGGCAAATTTAAATTAATTATTTTAAATATCAACAATAATTTAATATACTTTAAACTTGTCAGCTTTCTAAACAAATAATGATCAAGAATTTTTAACACATATATCCTTTTAAGATTTGTACCAAAGCAAAAAATTAAAAAGTCATAAATTAACAATTAGTAGAAATAAAATCACTATTTACTATTTTAAACTTAAATAAACAACAACGATTCATGATTCATAAGTTCTTAAATAAGAGATATTGGATAATTAACGTTAAATACTATACAGCAGTTACTATTTTAATGAAGATGACTAGAAGTTATAGTATTAATCATACAGTGTTAAATAATATAGTTTTTCATAAGTTTAAAAACTTCTAATTACACTATATAGCAATTTTTAATGATAAATTATAGTTTAATGTTTTAATCATATATATGTAGTCAAAAATTTTTAGAATAATATATCTATGTTTAAAATTATTAATGAAAAGGAAAAATATATAGGAAATAGCTAACAAGTATCTGTAAAAACACTTGACAAGCAAACAATTAAAATTACTATTAGAAGTTCACTAGCATAAAATAAACATTAAACTTTAAGTTATAATCAAGTAAGTACGTTTCAGAAAGAAAAAATTTATTAGTAAGAAACAGTTTAAGAGTAAACTCAACTAATGCTTTACATTTATTTTAGCAAAATGTAAACTAATGTTTTTGATAATTTTATTATTGTTTTTTATATCATTTGTGATGAATAGAGACGGGCAAATATGCACGAAGACTTTTTCACCAAAAGTACAAACTTGCCCAAAAAAACAATTTTACAAATAGGGTCATTTTTCTACGAGAGTGATAACACAATAAAAAAATTTATCAAAAAAATTTATGAAATAATTAAAGTAAAAAAGTATTTACCAACCGAAAGTAATTGTAGGGTATAACAATTGAAGCAAAAGCATTTTTTATTAATTACTAATATAATTATCATTAAAAAAAAAAATTGAGAAAAATGAATATAATATATTATTGAAAAAAAAAACATTATTAACGGACAGTAATGGTTAGGTTATGAGTGATAGTAAAAAATAACTATAATAAGCAAATAATAACAAATGAATACTAACTGATGCAAAAAAAAAATTAAATAACATTAATTTTAATATAAAGTTATTAACCAAAGGTAAGTGTTAGGGATAACAGTGATAATAAATATAGAAAAAAATAAATTAACAAAATAAATCGAATATTAAAACTTTTTAACAAAATTAAATTGGTTTAAATAAAAATCAACCCTTTAAAAGTGTCTTCGTGCAAAATTGTCTTGCGGAAAAGTCACTGATTTGTGGAAAAGTGCCCCCTCGTGCAAAAGCGTCTTATAGCAAAAGTGTTGATTCGTAATATTTTCTCCTAACCGTTTACGAAAAGTTAACCTCGAAACTGCTAATTTCAATAGTGTAAATATCTACCTTAATGAAAATAAATAGTAATCACTTTTTAAACTGTTGGTACTTCTATATAAGTTATAAGTAGTTGAACAAGGATAAAGTCTTAGAGAAGTATACTATGTTTAAATAAATAAGTATCTGAAATATAAAACAAGGTTTTAACAAAATGTTTCATTTTGTTTTTTTAAAACAGTATGGATTTAATCAAGTATTAATATAAACATACATAAGCATAGTTGAATATAAGTGTAAAATGTAAGATTTTTAAAATTAAAAAAATTTCAATAAATGATTTAATTAAAACTTTAGTACAGTTTTAAAAATGAAATGAAATAAATGCTAACTATCATAAGTTAGCAAATATTTAGTGATTTCAAGTTAAATTTGTCATATAAATTGTTTTTTCTTTATCAGTAATCTTTTTTTATTCGCTTGAACTTTAGAATTTCTAGACACTGTTAAAATCTACAAAAGAAACAAAAGACTTAAAAAATTAAATCTGCAACTTAGTACTAATACAAATATCAAATTTTAGCTTTTTAATAAAAAGTAATAGAACAATTATTGCTTTTATGTTGGTTTCAAACATAAGCCACATGTTTATGTGTAATAAATCTGTTTTAAAAGCTAAGTATGTAAATGTATCAAAATTAAAAAACATTAATAATAAGTGTAGGTGTTCTGCTTATGCAGTTTATGAAAACAGTCTCAAAATATTGTGGTTATAAAATAAAAGCATCTTTGTTTTTGTTATATATTTACATTGGTCACTAATTAAAAAATTAATTAAAATAATATGTTTTAATTTTCATTTTCTTAAAACTGTATTTTACATTTCAATATTTGCTACTTATCTTAGATTATTAAATATTCAGTAAAGCATCATGGATAATGACGGAGTGGAACGTAACCTGTTGCAGTTTCACATAAGAAACAGAGTAAGGGACATATAAAAGATAACAGACACTTTTGATAATTCAATTTTATCTAGACCCATCCCACGCAATAACACTAAACGATCGAGCTGCAAAGATGTAGTTGATACATTTTTGGGTGTGAAAATTGTGATGACAAAAAAAAATTAAAGACAAATGGTAAAATATAATTTAGAATGTTTGATTTAAATGGATTGATTTAGTGTTTCGTATAATAAATTATTTACTTATTTTTCGCTTCTTTATTAAATTAAAATTTATTAACAATTGTAAGGATTAAATAAGTAGCATTTAACTTTTATAAGACATATTAAAGTTGAAGTTTCATACAGATAGTACTACAGATAATTTTTAAATCCGGTTATGTTTTAATAAACTGTAAACCTGAAAATATCATACCAATTCTAACAGAGGTTAAATTTCAAATAACCAAATATTTTTTAAATTTAACCAAATATATTTCAGTAAACAACTTTTTTTTTTACATTTGCAAGATAAAATAAAAAGTTTGTAATCATAAGAAACAAAAGTTTCTAAGTTTTCTAAACTAAATTCAAAATAGTAATGTTAAAGACTAATCTTAAAAATAACTAGACAGAAAATGCTAACTTCTAGACTAAACAAATGTTATTGTAACTAAATAAATCAATTTTTGAACAATAAAAAACAGAAAGATAATAAAATAAAAATAAATTGGATATTAAATGACAAATACCATTTACTCCTTAAACAAAAGTAAAAAGACTAATAGGAATGATCACTACTGACCTTGAAAATAACTATTTAATAGATAACTTTTAAGTTCATTTTGAAACTTTCCAAATAGACTTGGATTTTTGAAACATATTTAATCCAGAACTTACTTCCTTGGTAAAATAGTGATTTATGAACTATTTTGTTGTTGAATCTAGGTAGAAAATATTTATTTCTGAAGACCTCGTATAATAATTATAGAAAATTATTACACTTTTATAGTAATATTTAAAGTTATCAGATAACAAGTTAAACTTAAACATAAACAGACTTATAACATAAAGAAACAAACTTTTAACATCTAATATTTTTTCTGAGTTTTTAATTCTCTTATACTATCACTATATTTCTTATAATGTTTACATCTAAGTGCTCTGTTTATGATAACGTTGATATCATTCATAGATTTTTATTTGCTCTTCCCCAGCACTACAAACCATATCTAACATTGCTCATAAACAAAGAACTAAAGTTTAAATATAATGCTTTTTCATTTAAGAAGTGTCTGTTTTTATTTAAAACACCAAATGTTTTTAGTGATTTTCTTATTGCAGCTTCTATGTGTTCTTTCCATTATAAATTTCTGTCTAAAATTATTTCTAAAAATTTAAAGCTATCTGTGTTTGTTATAACTATTTTACATATTTTAACATTAAGTCTTGTGTTTTTCCAAAAATAACTTTTTGATTAATGTAGAATCATGCTTCTGGGTTAATTAAGGTTTAGTTTAAGTTCCATAATCAAATCTGATACCTCTTTTAGTTAAGTGTTAAGATTTTTACTGTCATTTAGATATGTGTCTTTTGTGATTTTTTTTTATAACATTGTATCATCTGCAAAGTTAAGGACTTTAAGACTAGTATTATTTTGGAAGTCATTTATGTGTATTTGGAATAACAACGGTCCTTATACTGAGCTATGGGGTTCCCCAACTTCACTTTTTTAACACGTTGATTCATATCCTCCAAAGCTAACAAACTGTATCCTTCCATCTAGATATTAGCTTATAAGTAGATGCATATTTCCTCTCACACAATAACATTCTAATTTCCTTAATGAGATGTTTCTAACTACACTATCAAATGCACACATAATGCGTTTCCTTTACAAGAATTGGACAGAGCCCCTTAAACAAATTCAAGCAAAGCTAAAGTGGAGGAATAATTCTGTCAAAAGCCAAACTGAGAATTAATTATAACTTTATTTTTAGAAAAAAAAATATTTCAATTAGACAGAAGTGAAATGGGTCTATAATTTCCTGGTAATGTTTTTATTTCTGATTTAAAAGTTGGTATTGTTTTTCCAAGTTTTAGGCTACTGGGATAAACGGGAACGGGTCACTTTTGCACGAGCGTCACTTTTGCACGAAGACACTTTTGCACGAAGGGACACTTTTGCACGAGCGTCACTTTTGCACGAGAGGACACTTTTGCACGGCGTCACTTTTGCACGGAGGGTCACTTTTGCACAAGGGGACACTTTTGCACGGCGACTCTTTTGCACGAGCGTCACTTTAGCACGAGGTGACACTTTTGCGCGGCGTCACTTTTGCACGGAGGGTCACTTTTTCACGAGGGGACACTTTTGCACGGCGACTCTTTTGCACGGAAGGTCACTTTTGCACGAGGGACACTTTTGCACGGCGTCACTTTTGCATGCAGGGTTATTTTTTGCACGGCGATATTTTTACACGTCAAAACTTTTGCACAACGTTACATTTGTATGGCGACAATTTTGCATAGCGTTACTTTTGCACGGCATTATATTTTCACGGATATACTTATGATCTGCGAAAATTTTAAACAATCAGTCAGTTTTTAACGGAACTTCACTTTTGCACGCTTCTAATTTTTATTTTTTCAAATATTGCCAGTCTAATGTTAATTTCCTTGGAGCGTTAGGTGTTTACTTTTTTTGTTAGTTAATGCATTCAAATATTTGACTTTGATCGTTTTACATCAAAGCGTAAGTAAGTACAAGTTTGTGGTTAGAATTTTAATTTATATGTTAACGTATGAATTTTATATCAAATTATGTTTTTATCTTTGTTTTAATAAATAAACTACTTGTCTTAATTTTATATTTTCTATATGTGTCTTTAGTTTAAGTGGTCTAAGTTTTGAATCCTAGGTCAATCATATCGACAACAAACTTATAATCGTATAGTAAAATATATAAAAATACATAGTTTTTAATTAATAAATTAAAGTTCAAAATAAACTAAAACAATTTCTTACACTTAAAGTTTTTTTAATCCTAGTTTCTAAATAAGTTTAATTTTTTGTCCCTGGTATGATTCAATTATAAATAATTTTATTCATCTTTCTTCTGTTTGTTTATAACATTAACTTTTACTGTTTAATATTTTTAATCTTTCATTTTTTGCCTTTAATATAAATGTCTTATAGAATGTTAGTTTTCAGTTTCATTTTATATTACAAATTTAGTACCTGATAAAAAAAAATTTATCAAAATTCAAAATTGATGTTCCGTGCGAAAAAGTTATCGTGCCAAAATGACGCTGTGCAAAAATTTCATCGTAAAAATGTGACGTTGTGCAAAAGTATCGTTATGCAACAATGCTACCGTAAAAAAATGTCGCCGTGCAAAAATGTCCCTGCGTGCAAAAGTGACGCCGTGCAAAAGTGTCCCCTCGTGCAAAAGTGATCCTCCGTGCACAAGTGACGCCGCGCAAAAGTGTCACCTCGTGCTAAAGTGACGCTCGTGCAAAAGAGTCGCCGTGCAAAAGTGTCCCCTCGTGCAAAAGTGACCCTCCGTGCAAAAGTGACGCTGTGCAAAAGTGTCACCTCGTGCTAAAGTGACGCTCGTGCAAAAGAGTCGCCGTGCAAAAGTGTCCCCTCGTGCAAAAGTGACGCTCGTGCAAAAGTGTCCACTCGTGCAAAAGTGACGCTTGTGCAAAAGTGACGCTCGTGCAAAAGTGACACCCACCCGGGATAAACACCTTCATAAAATGCTTGGTTAATTAATTTTTTTAGTTTTGGGTATATAAAGTTCTTACCTTTCTTAAGTATTATAACTGCTTACATTACAATGAATTAGATGTATATTAATTAACATTTGTACGTCAACAAATTCTTAATTTGTGTTTAAAGAAAATTTTGCACAACACAAACTCTACACAGGTAAGTAAATGTTAGAGAATGGTGTCATCAGAAATGAATCATTTTAAAGCGCTGTAATTTTATGACCTCATAAAGTTTTCACAACAAACTCTTTATTCACACTGAACCGACGCGTATATATACGAAGTTTGTTACTAAATTTTTTGAATGTATAGCTGGCTCTGTACCTTAAGCTTGGAAGTTACAGAACCCTATACATGTTTTTGTTTGTCAGTGCTATCAGTTAAAAGTCAAACATATTTCTTTTTACTGTAAACCATTTCTACTTATTTTAATAAGTTTGTAAGGAGTGAAAATACATCAATATTTTTTTAGCCATTTTAATAAAACACCAACAGTCTAAAATAAATCAAATTATTATCTTTTTTTAAGTAGATGAAAATTGAAATAATTGTGTTTTTCAGAGTTATCAGTAAAAATAAAAATATTTTTGGTGTAATACAAATAATATGTTTAATTTTTCTTTTGTTTAATTACTTGTAGTTTACTGTCAGAAAAAAAAGGAAAAGATATTTTGATATGTTTAAGTTGATTAAGAAAATTTCAAATACTTTACCGCACAACTAAGGAAATTATAAAACAGTTATATGTGTATACAGTAATAATTTAAGTTTATAGTAAAGCTAAGTCGTAAAACTGAAATCAAGATAAAATGGTTATCATGTTGTTCATAAACTTTTAGAAGAAAGTTATTTATCAACATAATAAGTATTACTTAAATGTTTAAACATATTCTTAATTTATAAGTTATTTAACCTCACATATTTAGTGATATTTTTTCAAAATATACACCATACAGAATTTTATTAACTTAAGAGCCTTTATAGTAATTCTTTCGATAAGTGACTTAATTTAATGTAAAATTAAATTTTGTTTGTACTATTTATGGAGTTTTAAAGTCTGTCGAGATGTCTATTAATATCTTTGTAGTTAAGGTGGTGGTTAATAAACTGGTATTTATGGTATTAATTTTTATTTAAGATAAATTGAAACTAATCATTATTTTTGTTCACTTATTTTTAAGTTTGCTTCTTTTTTGTATAGTTTCTGTTAACTACAAATAATTTCTAAAATTATTCAATTATTATTAAAAAGAAGCATTTAATTAAGCTTACAATGATGTGCAATTAGTATAAATTAAACTAGAAACGTAACATTAAAAGTAAACCTAGCAAATGATGAAAGAACGAATACCTAAAATGTGTAGTTTATATTTTAATATATTAGTATTTACAAGCGAGTTTGCAACAGCTCTATTAACAATTGTAAATTCTAAAGTTTGTAGAACACTATCTATAGAAAAACATATAAAACAAACTTATATATACATATAAGTTCGCTTTAGTGATATTTTGAGTTGGGTAATATTTTAGTCTTAAAAGTGTTGCTTTGTGAACGACAAGAAAAAGCGCTCAGAATAATTGATCCTAGGACCTTGTGCAAAAAAAAATTTTGGTTATCGAGTTGCACACCACTCGGATACTTTTTAACGTCTTATCCAAAGATAGTTTGTGTTAGGTTTTCTGTTATAAGTTGTTCAGCTTAGTAACAAAAGTGTTTGAATCTATTTAGATCTATTATATATTTTACAAGTTAAAATGATAATTAATTTTCATTCGAACTAATGTATTTTAATAAAAACAGTAGTAGATGTTGTAAACTAATTTTAGTTACGTTTGTTTTAAAGTTTTGTATATGAATCGAAATTAATATTACAGTGAATAAGCTCCGTAATTTTTTAACTTAAAAAAGTACAGTTTTTAGTAGTGTATATTATAGAACACAAAACAAAACTTTGAAAAAAATAATTTTCCGAAAAACAGCTAATGGATGAAACTCCTGTTTTTTTAATATAAAATTAAACTATTAAAATTTATACTTTAATATACTTTGAGATAACTATTGAATCAATGACAAACTTTTTGTGTTTGTTTAAAACAGATATACAAATTTCAGCAGTTATGTTTTATATTAACATGGAACTAAAAGTTGAATAAGTTATATAACTGCTCGATTAAACAAGACTAGAATAATAAATTAAATTGTTAGATTATAAAAAGACTTCTTGAAAAGTTATTTAACAAAATCAAAAAGTTCTCCCTGTAATCTACACAGTAAAGAAAACAGATGAGTCTGAACTGTTTTTAAAAATATTGATTTTTTACTTAGAAATAGTAGTATATTCTTTTAGCTTAATTTTTCAAAGTATTTTTAGTTTCTGTTAGTAACTCACAATTTAAAATAGCACATGAGACCATATATCAAATTAATAAGTCAATAAAAAATACTATAAGTTATAAAAGTCAAATTATTTAAAACAAGACATTTCACCTTCAGTAGTATTTCTAAATTACAAGGAATTGATTCTAAAATAACATATTTATTTCAGAACTTATTTACGTTTTATGCATTTTTTATTGACAAATACTTAATTTCTAATGTTTTTTTTTAAACATACTACTTAACTTAAACAAAATAGCCTAAAAATTGTGATGAAAATAATTTTAATTTTCTTAACTACAACTATTAAAATATCTAAAAAATCGATGTTCTTTTTTTCGAAAGATTGTCAAAGTTGTTTAATTCATAATTATCGCTTAACTTGATTTAAAAATACTAATTTTAGATTTTATCACTTCGACACAATATTTATTATTATGAAATCGAACAAGATTGTTGATTAAATGTTAAAAATAGTTAATTAAATTTATTAAGTATTATACAACATAACTAAGGTGTTTAAAAACATAACTTTAAATCTACATGAAAAATATAATATCACAATACCATGTTTAAGCTGTTTGTTTCTATGCATTTACATAGAAATTCTATAATTTTAGATACTTTCTTAACTTAAATAAAGCTACATATCGACATACAACAAGGTTCTTAATTTTGTGTAATGTACATCCAAAAAGACACAGAAAAAACACAAGCTACATAAACACTGTCTTTAAAGGTGTTACAACTTTTTTATTTTATACCTAGAAATAAACAGTGTTTATTCAAAAAATAGTTTGATAAATGGCAAAAGTTTCAAAGGTTAACCAAACAAAAACTACATACTCTTAAAATACTTATGTGTCCAGTAAGTTAAAACTAAGTCCAAATTCTCAAAAGTTAAGTATTTATTTAAGACTCAAACTTTTATTAAGTATATAGCTTACACGATAACGGGTAAGAACCTATTTTTGTAAAATTTTTGAAACTAAAATAATAAACAACTAACTTTAAAAATAAAGTAATAAAATAGTTTGTAGTGTAGTTCTTAGAAATTAAAATCTGTTTATAAACTTTTATTACAAAGTAATAAAAATTAAGTTTTTGTCATGTTTTTTAATTGTAAGATAGTACAAACCAGATTTTAAATAACATTTTTTTTATTATTCTAATGTTAGTTTAGTATTAACTCAATTTTAAGTTTTTGTAGCGTTAACTTTATTAAGTTTTAAAGATAGTAAAATATCTGAGAAATGTAATAACTAAAATATTATTATAACTTTTTGTTCTTGAAATTATTTAAAATAACTTATTTTAGTATTTATAATAATGGTTTCAGCAATATCTTCTAATTGTAAAATCTCATTAAAACTAAAGAAAGCCAAACAAATATTAAGGGATATACTGTTTTTTACTACTGTACATATAAACTTAAAACTACTATATAATAAAACTATATAAACACTTAATAATTTTAGTAGTGTTTTCACTGAACTGCCTATTTAAAAAAGAATTATCAGAAGATTTGTAAAATCTATCAAAATATTGTTACATTTGTTACCTCAAATATAATTTTTATAAATAAACAAATATAAAAGATCTACAGTGGCAGCGATATAATATACCATAAGCATTGCGATAACGCTAGGTTTTTTTTTATATTTTACAAATTAAAAACAGAAAAGTCAACACTAATTTGCAAAATTCATAAGAAAAAACTTAACAAGTACAAAAAAGCTTACAGGTGTTTAAGAAGATCCGAAAACGACACTGCTCATACAATTTTTTTTGAGCAAATCACAGTTTCAAGAACTAGCAGAATACCGCGAAATAACAAAAGAAAAGATAACAAAAGACAGTTAATGCAGTTTAAAACACCCAAAAATTTTCATATATGACTTGTATGTCAAAAAAAAATTAACTTGATAAAAATATTAGAAAATGCATAGGGCAGAACTGTAATATAAAATTAAAAAATGATCGGAAAAATATAATTAAATTATGTTTCTGCTATATTTTTTACAGATGTAGTATTTTAAATTTTCTACCATAAAATTTAAATAAATGATTTACTTTTTAGACTAAAAAAAAAGATAACTGATTTTATGGTTACTCTGTTATAACTCAGGTAATTCATTTTATCTTTGAATGGATTTCCTTTTTGTAGTCATATTTACAACTGTAAATCACAAGCTTATACTAACAACTTTTTTAAATCAGTCCGTTAACTTTAGTAGAAAATATTTTCTTTGAATTAAGTTTGTTGTTTAAAAAAAAGCTGTTATAAATAGTTTTTTTTTAATTTTCTGAATTTTTTTTTAATATAATTACTATTAGTTATACTTTGTATACTTTTAATATAACTGAACTATCTTAATTTATTTTTAATAAACTTAAAAACATGGATAGCAACAAAACATTTTCTTTTTTAACTTATTAATATTTTCTTATTTCCTTGCAATTTACTTTATTTAAAAACTTACAAAAGGTGCTCAAAATTTTCGGTCCTAGCACCAGGTGCATGAAGAATCTTTAGTTATCAAGTTGCACACCACGGATACCTTTTAACGTATTTACTTTTATTTTATATTAACTATTCAGATGCTTTAGATATATATGAAGTTGAAAGGTTCTACCAGATATTGCTTTTGAATAAGAAGAACTTATAAAAGATTAAAAAGTTAAAAAAAAGCATAAAACTGACCTAGTGATTTTTCGTAAACTAACCATAATAGGCTTTTAAAAAAATTGTATAGATCGAATGTAATTTTATGAACTTGTTAATTAAAATACTTTTGATATCATTTATAAAATTTGGCAAAAGCGAACCAAGGTAATCATTAACAAATTTTGTTGTCACTTTTTTATGTGTCGAATGATTACGATAATTCGAAAGTTATTGTACAAACTTCGTATATATACGTGTCGGTTGTAATGGCAGCTTAAGCTTGTGTGAAAGTTTTTATTACATAGTGTTATGAGAATATGCTTTTTTACTCAAGTAATAAAAAAAAAAAAGTTTAAAATTTTTCTCTTCTAGCTGAGAGGTTTTTAAATACTTGCTAGTCACTATAGTAAGACATAAATATCCAAGGTTAAGTTTCTATTAAAGTTATTCAGCTTGGTACCAAACACATTTGTTATTGCTTACTTATAACTTTAATTAAGCTTAAAGAATTTAAAGGTATTAAAAACGTGTAAAAATTATTTACGTCAATCATTTATTCAGATCTTCTCAATAGAATTTATATGGTCCTAAACACAATGTTCTCCAATTAGTATTAACTTACAACTTTATAATAACTTCAGTTAAAATTTATAAACTATAACCACCAAAATTAATATAACAAATAAGAAAAATTAAATCACTTAATTCTAAAATTAATTGAAATTTATAACGCTTCCTGCAGGGATTTAAACAAAAAGTAATTTCAAAGTGTTAGTTTTTAACAAGAAACTTTTGAAAACAACTTAAGCTAAATTATGTTTTTCTAACTTTATATTCTTTCAAAACTTACTTATTAAGAATGTAAAGTTAATTTAAGGTTAAAAATATTTAACTTTCAACACAAAGTTGTAAAGATATCAATTGTGCTGCAGTACTTTTGTATAAAAACTTGACATTCTACTTTAAAAGTAAAACCAAACTTAAACTTCTTATGTTTGTTACAAATTGTTTATCTTATTCTAGTATCTTTACTCAGATATTCTTTGTTTTTTTTGTTTTATTTTCGATGTTAGTTACCCTGAATCCTTTTTTTTAAGATGCTCTGTCACTTAAATATTTTTCAACAATATAGTTATAGTTTTGAAAAAATTTAGAAGTTATTCAAATAAAGTTAACTTTTAAATTCTTTAAGTACTTTGTGTTTTTTATAATATAAGTTTAAATTTCACAACATTTATCTATCCTTTGAATACAATTGTCTTAATTTACAAAACACAACAAAAATAAGCAATTGCTTTACTTTGAAAATGTACTTCTCATTGTTTATATTTCATTGTTTTATACGTTTTATGCATTAAATCAATTTTAAATATTTTTTAGTTGCAGTAAAATATATCGTATTATTAAAAAGTATTTCTTAAAATACAATCAAAAACAAGTAATTAACAAATTTCTACAGTCATCCAAAACGGATAATTTTAATCAAATCAAAGTTTATAATAAAGCTTTAATTTCTGCAGGTGGCGATAATTTTTCTTTCAAAATTAGGCCTGCAACCACCAAATACCTGCAAAAATTAGTCTAGAAATTTATAAAATACTTTCAAACTTAAATAAAATTGTAATGTTTTCATTAATTTAAGCAATTTTCTTTATAACTTTCGTTAGAAGTATTTAAGAAATTTAGTTGTCAATTTAAGATAATTTATTAAAAATCTTTTGCAGTATATACGTTTATTCACTGTTAATTAACATCATTATTTATCTTTTTTGTGAGCTTTATTTTAAACAGGGTTGCCAAACAAACCGGTTATCTTTAAAATTTCAAAATTTGGACTAAGTTAAACCTGTTTAAGACAATAAAAAAAAAACTCAGGTGTCCGTGAATCTAATTATTTAAGCTCTTTGAGTAAATCTTCAAATTCTCAAAATAGATTTTATGACTGTAGTGTAGTTAATTTACTCTAAGATTTTATTCTAGACAAACTACATATTTTATACTTTTTATTATGATGATATGTTAGTTAGGTAATTTAGCTTGACTAATTTTTAGCAAAGCAAGTTTTTAGCTTTTTTCAACTTTTAGTAAACTTAGACTGGTTTAATATAAATCATACATTTTTGCTGGTAAAGTAAGAGCTATGTAAAACATTACTAATACATTACTAATAAGCTATTCAAGCATTAATTATGTTCATAAAACTGTTTTAGATTTTTAAAATAAAATAAGAAGTATTTTTTTTTGGTTAACTAATTTTTGACTATATTAAAACTGCAAATAATTTAAATTGCAAAAATTGTTTTTAACAGTTTATATATTTTAATATGAGAAAGCGGTTGATAACATAAAATTATGTATAAAAGTTCTTCAAGCTTATTTTTCTTCAAAATTTAAATTGTAAGTAAAATAACACAAATATTAAGTTAAGCTTATTAAGTATTTAAAATAGTACACAGTTTATTAGGTCAAGGTTAATTTTAGTTCAATGTATATTTAAAATTTTAAGTAGACATTTTATGTGTAGCTAAAAGCAATTTAAAATAATAAAATGAATAAAAGTAATTACTTTCTAGTGTAACTAAAACTAAAACCAAAGTACTTTAAATTTTAATTAAAAATAAAACTGCGGCCCGCAAAGATTTTTGAAACTTGAAATTTGGCCTGCGAGAACCAACTACCCTTCAACCCCTGTTCTTACTTTTACCCTTAGTCTGTAGCATTTTATTTTTTAATTATAATATTACTTATACTTTTATTTAATTTTTATTGGTTATTTATTTTTATTTTAACTATCACTGTTACCCCTAACCCTTACCCTAGATCATTATTCATATTTTCTGTTAACTTTTTTTTTTTTTCTGTTTTTTTTTTCTGTATTGTTTTTTTTCTGGTTCAAAAATGTAAAACGTGAATTTTTGTGCCCTCCTGCTGATTTTTTCTTTCGTGCAATTTAGTCCCCTCGTGCAAGTAAGTAACTTCTTGCAATTTTGTCTTCGTGTAATTTAGACCTGTTCCCCTTTTAAATAGTAATTCTCAAAGTCATTTTTGATCATTTCTACTCGTTTATTTACTTTTCTTTAAAGAGTTTATAGTATTTGTCATCAATATCCGAATTCGTATTTTTTTTAATTTGTTCGGAAATTGATTTGTTTGGTTACAGTAACATTGGTTTAGTCTAGGAGTTAGCTTTTTCTTTCTAGTTATTTTTTAAGATTATTCTTTGAAATTACTATTTTGAATTAAGATTAAAATACATACAAACTTTCTTTTCTTATGATAACAAATTATTTTTTTAGCATGCAGGTGTAAAAAAAAGGACTTTAGGAGTTTTTACTTTAGCAGAAAGTAAAGTATTTAAATAGTAAGCTAAGATAACTGTTTCAAGCAAACTTAAATTAAAAAGTCTCTTTTATTTATAAGAAAGTCAAACAAATATTTAATTTCTTAATGTTTGCAAATCTTGCTCGCTTTTTCTTATTACAGTTTTAGACTTGGACAAGTATTCAAAAAAAAAGTATATTTTAAATTAGAAGGAAATTTGTAGTTGTAAATATCATTGTTGTTAAAAATATTATTGATCTTTTTCTTTTTTTTTCTTGTTACAAGCATAAATTTTACAGTACTTATCTTCATTTTTCCATTTATAAAAGTTATGTTTAGTAATTGTAAAATTTACTTCTCTAAAATTATTTTTAAAAAATATTAACATTTTTTTAACTATTCAAATGTAGAATAGTTTTTAGTGTTTAAGTTAAAGTACAGTAGACTACCGCTTAAGTATGCAAATTGAACTTGACCAAAAAGTGCGTACTTAGCACGGTTAGTGCGTACTTTTTGACGACATAGTATAATATGAAATTTAGTTGTTTGTTTTCTTTCTTACAACTAGCCACCAAATAATTAAGCCAAAAACAAGTTTTTTTATTTTATATAACATTTAATACATAATTCTAATCTGCAAAATTTTAAAAAATGTTTTAAAATTAATAATTTTTTCTATAAAAAGTTTCTACATAATTAATACATACATTTAATGTAGAAAGTCAATGTCAGTCAATGATATAAAAAAGAATATTAAGCCATATGTTCCATATTTTGTTTTGTTGTAGGAAAATGCCAATCTACATTGTGTTTACCAAATATTTTCAAAACATCAATGTGTGTACTTTTAAATTAAATTAGGACTTAACTATGCTGTATTTGTAGGTCTTTTTTAACTTCGTCATCTAGATTTATTTATTTTATAGCATTACAGCTCAAATATCATAATATTTTTCACTTTTCTGCAACCACTACATAAGTATTTAGTTTATTAACATTTAATAACAGGATTCTCATCTCACAATCTCAGTCAATTATTCAGGTTATTTGTTTATTTAAATTTTATTTAAGTATATAAAAAATTTAGAATTTTTTTTTGTCATTTTGGATAAGTGCGTACTTAAGGCGGTGTGCGTACCAAAAAAAGTGCGTATTTAAGCGGTAGTCTACTGTATTAAATAAAAATAATACCTTTTAAGCACATAAAACTTATAAAGTTTTTTTCGAAGAAATGTTTCACAATATTACATTTTACTTTCTTTTAAAGGATAATTTAAAGTTATATATTGTTTAGTTTTTAAATACTAAACAAAATTCATAGTATATTATTAAACAGTAAATTAAATTAATTTTTGTTTAGTTTTATTTTATTTCATTTTTTTTTCTTGTAACTGATTGTTTTATTACTAAATAATTAAATATTTAAGTTATAAAAAAAAACTATGTGTAATAGCTCGTAAGAAATGTTATAAGCATGTGGTGTACGGCTGGATAATCAAAAGGTTACTTTGTACAACAGGTCCTAGATCAAACTTGAGCGCTTTTTTTATCTTTCAATAAGCAATATTATTTTAAATTTATCACTGTCTAGTATTCCTAATTTTAACAACTAAAGGTATAAAGAAATTTATTATACCAGTTTATTAAAATCATTTAAAAATAGCACACAAAATTTACTTTAAAGTACAAAACTTTTGGACGAAAATTATTTAAGGTTTTTTCAAATTTTATTTTATTTACAGAAAAAATAATTTATTAAAAATTTTATATTCCAGTACAAATTCATATAAAAACATTTTTAAGCAAGGTAAAAAAAAACCTTTTAAAGTTAAACTATGTGTAGTTGCTATGATTTGTAAGTTTGAAATTGAGTTGTGTAACAATACTGTTTAAATAGTTTATATTTCAATATAAGTACTTACATAGTAACTGGTTTATATACAAAAAGTTTACTACATTTATATTTTGCAATATCAAAAAGAAGAATTTCTATATGTTATTGACTTATGAGTTATAATAATGCTGCCACAAAAAAGTTTTTACAACTTTTGAAACTTTTAACACAGTTGTATAAAACTACAATAGTATTTATTATACTATAAGGTCTAAATTTTTGCCTTTAAAAGCAATACCCTCTACTTTTTTTGTTCATAAATTTTGTATAAAAACATTTTTTTAGAAACAATTTTCCAGTTTTACTTCAAACTTGCTTTAGGCTTAATAAAAGTCTCACGACATTTTGAAGCGCACTATAAACTTTGTTAACTTTTGCCATAAAATTATAAATTTTTTTGATTTTACATGGAACGACAAAAAACGACTAAAATATTGATCCTTTTTATTGAAATTTTCTAAATTCACATTTTTCGGGCTGTTCATCTGTTTCAATCTTACTAACAAGTTATAGTTAAGAGGTTATTATGGTTTACACACTGGACTGAGAAGTAAAAACTCGTGTTTAACACTCAAACTTTAGTAAAAAATTAACGTGTACTATCTTTATTGACGTAAAACTAAGTAACAAGTTAAATTTCGGTTAAAACGACTTTTGTTAAACTGTGTAAACCGCTTTTAACTTAAAAAATTAGCAGTCCAGTCTGATTAGTTGTTTTTAAACTGTTTATAAACTCTTGGATTTAGAAATAACTTGAAATCAAATATTTGTTGAAAAATATTTTGGTTTAAGTTCTTGAAAATTTTAAACAAAAGTACTTTAGTATAATAAACATGATAATGGCTGATATAAGTATTGGCTAAAATAAATTTTTAGTATAAATGTTTTATTACTTATAAATTGTTTAATTAAACTTTATAGACGATAAAGATAGTAATAACTGTTAAGCAGCTAAAAAAAGTAATATTTTAAAAACTTACTGAAATATTGCTTCTGTGTCCCTTATTGACATTAAAAAACTTGTTACATAGAGTAGTTAATTTTTTGAGACTTATAGTTTTCGATTTGCCTCATTCAAAATTACTGCAGTTACAGTAGAGACATTAATACACTATACCCTATATCTTGAAAATAAGTTGAACCAATTGTTTTTAGAGAGGATATCTTTGATTTGACTAAAATATAGTACTTACTCTATTAATGAAAAAACATAATACTTTTTTAAAAACGAAAAAGTTCTATTTGATCTTGGTTTTTTAAATTGTTCATAAGACCTAGTGTTTGATTAAAACATTTTATATGTTCTTAAATCTTTTCCTAGTTCAAAAGTTTGCCTTATCGATGAACCTACAGTCACCATCATAACCTTGCCTACAAAGTTATGATTAAGTACTACAAGCCCTTTAACTTAACTGGCAATAATTAATTCAAAAACACAACTAATAGTTTTATTAGTGGATGTAAATGTCGACTTCTTAAATAAGTTTTCCCTAAACTTATTTCCGTTGTACAGAAGAATGTACTTTTAGTCAAAGTGTTAGCTTATTTCGATGGATATAGCTTATTCTTATATCTTAAAAGGTATACCTAAACTCGCATACTTACCACTAATAAGGGTTCAAATGTAAGGTTTAAATTTCTATACTTTAAAGAATAAGCTAAAGAAGTATCAAGTATATCCTGCTACTAAAATGATTTGTTGTTGCAACTAAAATTATAGTTTTTGTGATTTTTTTCATTTTATCAACAACAAACAACTAGCAAAAAATAACTAGGAAATCCTATGTAAGGCAAAAGTTGCAAAATCTTGACCATCTGCACATAAACAGACATTTACAATTCCTTGAAGTTGTATGGTTATATCATTTACAAAAAATGCATAAACATTTCAAATAATGAGTACAAAGTAGATGAGCATCTAATAATGAATCACTTTGCAAAAGACAAATGTATGAAAATGACCAAATAAGAAATATTTTTTAACACTTAACTCAAACTTCATAAAGATTTAGTGCTTAATCCTTCAGTTGCTTACTAAGTAATAAAAATAAATTTTCAAATCTAGCATATATGGTTTAAAAGTTATCAATGTAAAAGTAGTAATAATTGAGCGAAGGGTAATTAACAACACATAAGTATTTTTAATTACAATGCAACTAAAAACTAATTAAAATAGTTCAACAATTTATAAAACAATCTATGAAAACAAAGAAACAGTATAATAAAAACCCTTGTGTTTACACAACCTAGGTTTGCTTAAAAAAATACATATAGCCTCAGGTTTAAACAAATTAGAAATTTTAAAGCAGTTTTTAATAATTTTAAGTCGTTTTTTATTTTAATTACTTCAACAATCAGGGTTATTAACTAGGTGTTCTGCTATAGTAAGTTTTTTTAAGTATTTACTACTCTTTAAGTTTTTTTATTCTTAGTACTCATTTAAAAAACTCAAAAATACTTTACGAAATTTGATATTTTATCCTTATACTAAATTGCCTTGAAGTCATATACTGACATAACTATGTTCATTATTTTGTTGTATTAAAAGAAAGACTAGTTTGATATAAACGGTCTGCTATCGAGCACATTAAATTTGTTTAAAATAATTTTTTGCTGATGAAATAAATCATTTAAAATTGATACTAAGTAAAAATGGCTATCCACAAGAACTAGTAAAAAAATGACTAATTTACACGTTGAAAGTTTAACCCAAATAAAGCAAGCAGGACCTGATAAATATTCGATTATTTTATTATTACCTATGTTAACTAGAATTCAAGAAAAATAGAGAAAAGATCAACTAATTAATAAGTAAATCTTATTAATCAGCCAAACCAAGAGTTATTTTCTTATTTTGATTAGACCTAGGGGCAAATATCAAATAACAGATTATAAAAATGTAAAGTAGTTTACCAGTTTAGTTGCTTCTGTGAAGATAGTTATGTCAGTATGACTTTAAGGCAATTTGGTATAAGGATAAAGGAACATATTCCAAAAATTATTGATAAATTTAATAAATCAGTATTATAGGAAATAAATGTACATGAGTAGAAAATGCTTTAAAAAGTTAATAACCCTGATTGTTCAAGTAACTATAATTAGAAAAGATTAAAGATTATTAAAAATAGTTTCACCATTTTTTATTTAATTAAACTTGACGCTATATGTATAATGGTAAGAAAACCTAAGTTGTGTAAACAAAACATAAAGATTTTGATTATACTTTGATTTCATAAATAGTATTATAAGTTGTTTAATTGTTTTATGTTCAACTTATTTTTCAGTTGCATAGTAATTAAAGGTACTTATGTATTGTTAATTACTCTTTGCTTGATTAATATTACTTTTACATAGATAACCTTTTGACTATATAAGCTAGAAATAAAACTATATTTTTGTTGCTTGGTAAACAACCGAAGAGGTAAGCACGAAAGATATTTTTTTATTTAATTTGATATTTGTGTATTGTCTTGAAACAAATAAGAAATTAAATAATGTTTGATATTAATTAAAAGAGGTGCTTCCCAACTTAAATAATGTAATTAAAATTTTTTGAAAACTTTTTCCCTAAAACCTTACTATGTCGTAGCAAAAAAATCTCTATTTAAGCACCTAATTCTATATTAGCCAAGGTAAATTCACTATTAGTAAATCTTTTGTAAACCAAAATGTTGTAGATTTTATTACGTTTTTACACTCAGACTTTCAAGCTTTTATTATTATCAAAAAATAAAAAATCACTGGATTTACTAATTATCAATTAAAAAAGTCTCAACTTACAAAACAAAAGTTATTTAAACTTGTAACATGTTAACTACAGGCAAAAGATTCTTTATTCTTATTAAACTTAAAAAACGTAAAATTCAAAGTAGCTAAGTTTATTTTGTTAGTAAAAAAATCTGCTTCATTGAAATAATGGTAGTTATAAACACAAAAGTTATAACCAACCAAATTTAATTTACTTTAAATATGCATCAAACTTAGGCTACTTTAACAAAAAACACATAACGAAATAATTCAAAAATTGTTATAACGGAAAAATTTCATTTTTTTTAAACAAAGATAAAACATATTTTAATGTAATATCTATAAAGTTTGTATATTTACATAAAAAACAAAGTTTAAACCATTAACTTATTCGTATTTTAATAGAAAATATCAATTATAGATCATTATTAACAGTCTTTAATCAGAATGTTCTAACAGTTAGTTTTAATATATTTATTAAATTAAAAGAAGAAGGAAGTATTAAGTATACTAAATATTAATACATCAAAAGATACTGTTTTGTTAAATAAATATTAAAAATTAAAAACAATTATTTTATTTTTTTCACTCACAGATATGAAAATTGTGTATGTAAATTTTTAAAAATAGGTGGTAGATGGGATTCATTAACAACCTTTGAATTGTTTTGTCGAATGAATCCTAACTACCTGACAGTTAAAGCTACAAAGCTGGTATTTATACGCGTCAGTTCAGAATGCAGGGAGAGTTTGTGACATAAGTTTGATTACATCACGTTAAAAGAGATTAGCTTCTTTAGTCATAAAAAATGATTACTCTCTCATTTAAATAGAGCCCTAGTTGGATTAGACTTAATCTTAATTAATTTAAGTTTGGGCTATATTTTGTATTTCGAAATATAGTTTATATTATAAAAACCTATAAATGGAATTTATTGAAGTTATATTTTAACTTGATTTAAGAGCTTTAGCAACTAACATAGTTTCCGGTTGAGTTTTAGTAAAACGAGCAATTTGTAATTGATATACTTTTTATACGTAAATCACAAATGTTTAAGTTTTTGCAATTAAAGTTTATACAACTGAATTTAAATATGATTCATTTACAACGGTTCTTTTAAAAATACGAAAATATATTTAAATTAATAAAATTGAAAAATGGAACCTATAGTTGTCAGTTTTAGAAGACTCGAAAAGTATAGTATGAGTTCTATTTATAACGTGTTTTAAAGTTATATTTGTATTTTCACTTTTTGTTTATTTCTGTAAAAAAAACTAGTATTTAACATATAGTATGAATAAAAGATACTAATTTTGTACAGTAATATACAACAAGAATGTAAATTTAAAAATATATTGTAAAAAAATTGTAAATCATTTTAATTTAATGCTGTTCTTTTTTTCTTAATTTAACTTTAAAGTAAGTGAGTTTTGTTCGTCAGGTACAAATATTCTATTTTTAAACAGTTTTTTTACATTTAAAACAATTTAGATTAAACACATTGCTTTAGTAGTTTGTTGATCTTTTATTAAAAAAAAAAAAGGTAACACTGTCCTTTTAAAAACCTTATCAAAGTAGTATGCAACTTGATAACCGAAAGATTTTTCGTGCACCAGCTCTTGAACTAAATTTTGAAATTTCTCTTTTTTCCTTGTACAATAAATTCTTATAATATATTAAAAATTAAGCATAGTCAATATTTCATGCTGTTTTGTGTTACTAATTAGTTTGCTTTATATAACTTTAATGAACTTTAATGATTATTAGCGACTTAGGGACTTTTTTAACTACAATTTCAGACTTAGCCCATAAATAAATAATTAAATGAAAACATCAACTTTTTATTGTGCAGTAATCTGGAAAAATATACTTCTGAAAACAAATTTGATATTATGATAAATATTTCAACAATATTAGAATTTTTTGTTTAAGTAAAATGATCTAACTAATAAGAATGGTATAATGTTGTAGGGGTCCTAATATATTAGCTTTTAAGGTGTGTCACAAAGGGTTTTCAATCAATTAAAATTTAGTTTGTGTATTACATTTTTGGATAATTTAAGTTAAATATAAATGGTGCAGATAAACTTACACATGTTTTATCACACTCATTTTACCCAAGAAAACCTTTATTGTTGCAAGGGGTAGAGTTTGAGACTAATATCTTTTTTATTATAAAAAAGACTCTTTGTTGAATGTTGCAAGATCAAAAACCCATAGCCAGCACATATTCAAAAGGAAAAAAAAAAAATAACGATAGTTAACCCTTCCTACCTTAAATATAAACACAAAAAATAAGCCAGGATTTCTGAAAATGGCGTCTATGGTTCCCTTGGGGGCTATCTCAGCAAGTTAATGATGATAAGCTGCATAATGGCAAGTAATAATTGATAATAAGAGGTAACTTGGGTAGTTTCTTTGGTTTTTAACAAAGATCAACAAAATTTTTTTTAGGAACAATTGATAAAGGAATTTGAATCTTTCATTAGATATTTTTGGGGCTTGTGATGATTGGAGCTATCATTTATAATTTTCAAAATTAGGGGTTTATATGAAAATTCTTTTTTAAATCCCTACGTTGTAGTGTTTTTCACAAGTGTTAACAGTAGTGTTTCGCAGTGCTGATCAGTGTGCAGAATAGTATGCAATGGTTCACAGTTAAATACAATTTTTTCTTTTTTTCTTTGAAGGGGGCATTTTATAAAAATAGGGTTCCCAGTTCGTTATAAATCAATAAAATTCCCTATAAATCCCTAAAAATTCCTATAAAATTGCAATATTCTGAAAAAAACTCTATAAATCCTTATAAAAAAGTTTTAAATACGTTAAAATTCCTAGAAATCTCTACAAATTAGGTTTTTGGATGGGTGGTTGAAATTTGAAAGTCAAAACAGTGACACAGTATTTTTAAATATTGTTTATTGGACGACAAATCGCCCAAAAAGTTTGGTCGAAGGACCTAGTGCACTAAAAAACCTTTCAGTTATCAAGTCTGACACCATAACAATTTAAAGTCTTATTTAGGATTAACAAATCAAAATAGTTGTAATTTCTTAACTGTGACTCTATGACGGCACAAAGCAGATATTTCTTTTTTAATAAACACAATTTACCTAAAATTTGCTTATTTAACAAAGATTATAGCTAAGAAAACCTCAAACTTTCGTAAATTTCTTATTAAGACTTTGTTTAAAAACGGTTAATGACATATTTTACTTTATTTACCTTATAAAAACGTTCGTAACGTTTGAAATTCATTGTTTTTTTGATAATTTCTCTATAAATTTGCTAATTTTATGGATAGACCTATAACTTGTTTTCAACTTCAAAAAGGAACTCTTTAAAAGTTTTATAAACCCTGTACTAGAATAACTAAAATATGTAACAAAAGTTTTGGACCTTTTTATGGCTTCAGTCATAAGCAATGAATTTTATTTTCATGTAAGCTTTTCAATAATTTCCTACAAGTTTTAGTTGATCACAATTTTGACATCAGTTTTGGTTTAAGTTAGAATTTCTAACTATATATTTGTAAAACAAATAAATAATAAATGAAAAGGGACTATGTGATTTTAGGCTTATTAAGATATACTGAATAAATAACAACAAAAAAGTTACTGAACACTGCACTTTTTTTCCATATTAAAATTAATGAGACTAACAAAAACTTGTAAAAAACGGGTTGCGAAATAACTGATAAATAGATAAATGTTATACACTCAACACAATTAAGTAAAATTAATGTTTTAAAGATAAAAACTACCCTATAGATCTCTTGGAAATAATTTTTTTTTTATTAATACTGTTGTTTGGTTATATTGTGTTGGTTAAATATTAAAATATCTCTTGTTAAAATAATTTCAATACACATCAATGTTATTAGGTAGATGTAACATATATGCCAAAACACTCTATCGTGTTTAGGTGAGTATTTTTGCTTCTAACTTAAATTGTCACAAGGTGACCTATCTTGTAAGTTATATTTGCAATTCCATCTTTACAGTTGATACTATACTCTAGCTTGATAGCCCTTTAAGGTTTATTTTGCCTAAAACTATTCCCTACCTCATTTTTAGAAAAGTCTTTGAAATCAATATTCATCAGTTTGCTAATAAAAACACAGAAAGCAATCATCAATCTCTGCAAAAAGAGATCAGAAAACTAGAATTCTATCCTCAGTATCATTTCTAAAGGGCTTTTGGTAAAACTAAAAACTTCTGTGACAATAAAACTCACATTTGTTTGTCTA
>NW_028139361.1:0-95519 GCF_965202585.1 Thalia democratica | reverse complement strand
ACAAAATTTTAATAATGTACTTATGTATAGTCATTTTGTAAAAATATATCAGTATAAATCATTAAACAGCAGTTTTTTTTACTGCCAATTTTCTCAGTAAATTATAAACTGACTACAAATATTTTTTTATTTTTACAATTAAGAGTAATATCGATTTTTTTATAAAGTGATCCTTGCACTATTAAAACAACCTGTCAGATTAAAATAACTTTGCTAATTAATTAATTAATTATTCTAATTAATTTTTATTAAGTCCATAAATGTCGTAGAAATGCGACAAACTTTTTGAAGTATTAAAAATATCTTTGATTAGTGTATATGTATTACAGTGACCTCTCGCGAATTTACGCACAATAAGCAAAAACTTCGTAGTTAAACGAGAGATCGTAATTTACCGAGATGTGCATCACAAAGTTGAAAGAAAAACAACTGAATATTTGCAAGAATATGCATTTTTACAATCCACTATTTTAATTTAAAGTATTATGTTGTTAATTCAAGACATACAATAAATTTATTTCTACTATATTAAAAAAGCTTTAAATTATATGTATGTGTTTTGAGAGTTCTAACAAACGTTACCAAACGATAGTGGGTAGATTTGTGAGAGGTTATTGTATTTAAACAGTGTTATAATAAGTTGTTGCTTCTTTAAGTATAAGTTTGTTATTGAAAAATTTCATACAAAATAAAATTCAATACATATCGTTCACCAAAAGTTAAAGAACAAGTAATAAAATTATCAATTGGTAATATTTGTATAATTTAAAAATATGTTAATAACAATAGAAACAGTAAATAATTATTTTAGACGGATTAAGTGATCCTTGCACTTTTAAATCAACCCGTCAGAACAAAGTAATTGTGCTAATTATTTAATTATTCTAATTAATTTTTATTAGGTCCATCAAATGTTGTACAAATGCGTCAATCCTTTTAAAGTATAAAATTTATCTATGATTAGTGATTATAAAATGCAGTGGCCTCTCGCGAATTTACAAATACTGTGCCCACAAAAAAAGTGTAATTAAACGAAAGAACGTAATTTAACGAGAGGTGCTATATAAAGTTAAAACCATTTTATAGCATTATTTTGTTAATTCAAAACAAACATTACAATGAATTTATTGGTACAATATTGAAAAAGCTTCAAATTATATATATTTTTGTATTTTTTTTGAAGACTTGTGAGAGGTTATCGTATTTAAACAGTGTTCTAACAAGTTGTTGCTTATCTAAGTATAAATCTGTTATTGAAAAATTTCATACGAAATAAAATTCAATACATATTGTTCATAAAAAATTAAAGAACAAGTAATAAAATTACTAAGTGGTAACGTTTATATAAACTAAAATATGTTAATAAGAACAGCAACAATAAATAAATAATTTTTTTAGACAGATAGATGCTCACACACTTATGCTTGGAACAAGATACAGCTCACAACTGTACAAAATTATTCTGTCCTTAATTGAAGGATCGTTTCAACTGCCAACTAGGTCAGTTTTCTTATTAGTTTTAGTGTATTAATAATATGAGCTTTGTATTGCTTTAGATTCATAAGAGTTTTTATTCCACTAAAAAGTTTCTAAAACTATTTGCGTTTAATAATTTGTTTTATATTTTGTAAGTAACTCAGCTTTCTATCCTAATGAATAGATTTAAAATGTGTATATATTTGTACAAAATTCTTCTTGGTATGTAATATCAAATAATTACAAACAAGTTTAAGTTCATAATAAAGCAATTATATACTTAAAATGTGAACTATAAGTAGGCTTATCAAATGTTACGATAATTTTAATAATCTATTTATGTATAGGTATTTGTAAAAAAGAAATACATTGTTTTGCAAAAGTTAAAATAGGCTGTAAATAAAAGATTTGAATGTAAACTAGAAGTAAAATTTCAAATAATATAAAATATTTGGTCATCTGTTTATGAAAAGTCAATTAGTGAAAAATTTTCAGCATTAACCTATGGAATGCAGTTTTTTTGTTGTCAATTTTCTCAGTAATTTGTTTAAAAGTAAATAGCAAATTTTTTTTATAAAATAGTCCTTGCACTATTAACACAACCTGTCAGAACAAATTGAAACGATTATGCTAATTACACTCACCTCCCGCGAATCTACGCACATTGTGTCCACAGCAAAAGTGTGAAACTAAACAAGAGGTAGTAAATATACCTTCTATATCGGTTGTTTTTTTATATAATATTTGATTAAATACAGTTTTTGGACTTTACCGCTTTTATTGTTCGCAGAAATAGGTTACATTCAAGTTCTAATTGTGAAAAAGTTTTGAATAAAAATTTTTATCTGTTGAGAAAATATATATTTTATACCTTGAATAAATATTGTTCTATAATACCACTCAAGATAAGTTTAATCTTAGGTGGGCTTAGAAAAAATATGCTTAAAATAAAAGATTTATTGACTTGACATGAAACTTTATGCCATAAATATTGTGGGCAATTAAACAATGTACTTTGTTTGAATTGTAGGTATGAAGGGGGCTAAGAAACCTAAAATTTAAAAAACAAAGCCGTACAGTTTAAGAAGGTTTTTATCGAAGGCACTAACTAAAATTGCAAATTCATTATTTAATAAAAAATATATCTTCTATATTTATCCAAATATAAATTTGAATTATTTACGAAATATTTTAAACTATATTTTTTATTCTGTGAGAATTCTAAAATGCTAAACGGTAATGGGTGACCAAATGAGCGCTTAGATTTGTGAGAGATGACTGTAGTCCATTATTACTAATTACTTTAGTTGTGTCCATTAAAGTTGACACAAATGTTGTACAAATGCGTGGCTTACCTTTTCTCTTTTTTATATGAGTTTAGTAAAAAGGTAGTGACTAAGTTTATTTGGTTTTAGAAATATATTTTATAATGTTTTTGTAAAGTATGTCATTTGCAAACTTTTGAAAAAACTTAATTTATCCATGACTAGTGTATACACATTACATAGACCTTTCGCGTATTTACGCACAGTGTGCTCACAGCAAAAAGTGCGTAATTAAACGAGAGAACGTAATTTAACGAGAGGTGCATTACAAAGTTGAAACGAAAACGACTGAATATTTGCAAGAATATGCATTTTTACAACCCAACATTTTATTTTAAAGCATTTGTTGTTAATTTAAAACATACAATAAACTTATTGGTACGATATTAAAAAAGCTTTAAATTATAAATATTTATTTTAAGAGTTTTAACAAACGTAACTAAACGAGAGTGGGTAGATTTGTGAGAGGTTGTTGTATTTAAACAGTGTTCTAACAAGTTGTTGCTTCTTTAAGTATAAGTTAGTTATTGAAAAATTTAATACAAAATAAAGTTCAATAGATATCGTTCACCAAAAATTAAGGAACAAGTAATAGAATTAACAAGCGGTAACATTTATCTTATTGAAAATATGTTAGTAAGAAGAACAATATTAAATAAATATTTTTTCTAGACAGATAGATGCTCACTTACTTTGGAACAAGAAACAATTCAAAACAGTTCAAAATTCTTCTGTCCTTATTGGAAAGGTCGTTTCTACTGCCAACTAGGTCAGTTTTTTTATTAGTTTTAGTATTTTAATATAATGAGATTGCTTTAGATTTATACGGGTTTTTATTCCACTAAAAGTTTCTAAAGTTGTATGCGTTAAATAAGTTTTATTATCTTTTTTAAGTGAATAAACTTTTTAATTAATAAATAGATTTAAAATATGTATATATTTCTACTTAGTATGTAATATCAAACAATTACATACAAATTTATGTCTATAATAAAGCAGTTATATACTTAAAATTTTATGTACAGAGTATACTCTTACTACAATTAAACATTAAGTGAAAAATCATAATTTTCACAATATAAATTATTTAATTTACAAACTAATTTATAATTATTTATTCATACCTATACAAAAGTTACGATTTTAAGCCTTAAGTTATGGTTTAAATAACAACGATTATTAAAATAGACATAAGGCTAACTGCAAAGTTTCAGCTTGATATTGGTGTGAATTCATGCCGGGTGTTTCACCAATAGTGTTTTTCTTTACATTTGTATAAGACTAATTTTTCAAGATGACTGTTTCAAAACATACCTGAACGTTTATAATCTATTAAAAGCAACTTGTAGCTCATGCTTTTAAGCTTTTAAACAAGAGCTAATGTTAAACCTTGTAATAAAATATTATTTGAGTTGAGTTTGTCTACCTAGGTCTATCTGTAAATTATACATAGAAAAAAGAATCACAGTAATTATACTAGTTATAAAATTATATACGAAACTTTGAAATGAATCTTACTAGAAAAGTAACCATTGTAGACTTTATATTATTCACAATGTTTTGAAACAATTAAACTATTAAGTTTATCTATTATTAGTGTGTATACACTACAGTGACCTCTCTTTAATTTACGCACATTGTGCTCACAGCAAAAAGTGCGTAGTTAAACGAAAGAATGTTATTTAACGAGAAGTGCATTACAAAGTTAAACAAAGACTAAATATTCGCAATAATATGCAGTTTTACGACCCAACTTTTTGATTTAAAGTATTATTTTGTTAATTCAAAACATACATTAATTTATTGGTACAATATTAAAAAAGCTTTAGATTATAATTTTTTTTCGGAGTTCTTACAAACGTAACCAAACGACAGTGGGTAGATTTGTGAGAGGTTATTGTATTTTAACAGTGTTCTAACAAGTTGTTGCTTATTTAAGTATAAGTTTGTTATTGAAAAATTTAATGCAAAATAAAATTCAATAGATATCGTTCACCAAAAATTAAGGAACAAGTAACAAAGTTACTAAGTGGTAATATTTATATAAAATAAAATATGTTAATAAGAACAGCAACATTAAATAAATATTTTTTTAGACGGATAGATGCTCACACACTTATGCTTGGAACAAGAAACAATTTACAACTGTTCAAAAGTATTCTGTTCTTATTGGAAGGATTGTTTCAACTGCAAACTAAGTCAGTTTATTTATTAGTTTTAGTAATTTAATATTAAGATTTTGCTTTAGATTTATAAGAGTTTTTATTCCACTAAGAAAGTTTCTAAAGCTATTTGCCTTAAATAATTTTTTTTATCTTTTGTAACTAACTCAGCTTTCTATCTCAATAAATTGATTTAAACTATGTATATATGTGTACAAAATGCTACTAAATATGTTGGGTAGCTGTAAAATTAGCTCAAATTTACGAAATTGCACAAGGGCACAAAATTGCACGAAGAAACTTTTGCACGAGGTGACATAAAACTACACGAAGATACTTTTGCACGACGGTAAATTTTTGCAACAACATACATTTTAGCATGTAAAATATATATTTGTACAAAATGCTACTAATTATGTTATTACAATTGATTACGACCAAATTTATGTCAGTAAGGTTTAAATAAAAGGTTTTATTTTTACTGAAACTATTCATAATCTGAACATTTTTTCGATAAAAGTTTAGTTCAAATAAAGTATACATTTGCAAAATTGTTCACAATCTTTTATATTTAACGAATCACTTACACATAGTATATCTCCTTACTTATTTTGCTCATGATAGCTAAAATCGTCTCGAGGGGACATATTGTCCAACTTCGGGAAACCTCGATGTATATAATTGATAAAACAGAGTTATAATAAACTGTTACTTCATTGTTTCTAGTAAAATTGATATAAAGTAGACTGAAATCAATTGAATACACTAAGAAGTAATGAAGGTTAAGTTTATAAGCTTTTGTAACTGATTCAGTTTGCTGCCTGAATAAAAAGATTAAGACATTTTAAATTTATATATATTTTTACAAAATACCATTCAGTATGTAAAACTAAATAATTCCGAATTAATGCAAGCAAGTAAAAATTAAAACACAAACTTTTAAAAAAATTAGTTAGTTAAAAACAACTAGTATTAAAATAAAAGATAAACTAGTGTAACAAGTTATTAAATCAAGATAACGTACATATTTTAATGTAGATAATGATTGTAATAATAATTTTAAGTCGGAGCTATTGTTACCAATTATTCGATATGTACCAGCAATTGACGTTACTTTTAGTTTTATTCTGTATGAAGTGCTTAATTTTATAAATATTTTATTCTGTATGTTTGAAATAAGCGATGGTTAATCAAACAAAAATGTCTGCTAAATATTTATAAAACTTCTTTTACTACTAGCTACTCTTGATTATTTAATTTCAGCACAAATGTTGTACAAGTTTGTCAAATAATATTTTTTTGTTTGAATTCGGTATTGTTACCAGATAATTTTTTTGCAGTCAACACACATAGTTATTGTTAAAAGTTACATACATCAGTCCTATAGGGTCTATGTCATGGGTAGGCAGATTTTTATAAGTCGTGTCTTTCAAGAATAGTTTGCTCGCGTGCCAGACTTTTGAGAAAAAAATCGCAGTTATATTTAATAAATGTTTTATTTAGTGAAATTTAAACTAAAACTTTGATAATTTACCATAATCAATAGCAATTAGTAAATACATAGCCTAATTGTAGCTTAGCCTCAAATTTTATTACTTTTTATAAATGTTTTTTGTGAAGTTTAGCTAAATCATTATGCAGAAATAGTTTCTTTGTTCTACGAATTTTACTATGAAAAGAATTAATTTTTTAAAATCTTAGATAAAAAAACGAAGTATATTGTATATGATGAACATTAAGTTTGGTTTGACTTTCAATAACAAATTTAATACTTGAAGTGTTTTTATTTTCTTTGCTTCAACCTTTGCAACTTATCAGTTCTATCTTAACATGCTCACCAATAAAAGTTTTTTTTTAATAAGTACAATGTTTCAAAAAAAAGCTTACTTTAACTCACTGTGACCCTTAAACGACTTTTTATTTTAAAGTAAAGATTATGTCTCTTCTGATCCGTACTAGAAGCTGTTGTTATACAATACAAAAAGTAAACATGAATAACAATTTTAATATACTACAGAACTATTAAAACTCAGTTTTCATAAAAAATCTATTGTTTCAATAACAACTCATACTGATTATAAAATTTTATTTGTTTTTATATTTATTATTATCTGATTATAATATATAACTGTCGATTCCTTTATTCAGTAAGCGCTTTTGATTTTCAATTTTTTCTAAACTATATTACATTAATCAGTATGTGTGTATACAAAAGTAAATGTTTATAAAATTATTTTGTAACTATAAGCTAACTGTTTAGTTTGGATATAAAAGCATACTTAACACCTGGGTTTTTACTAAACTAGGAAAAATAAAATCCGGGACTTTTTATTAAAAAAAAACTATAATTTAAAAAAACCTTGTGTTGAATATATGCTTGTCAATTAAAAGTTATCAAAAATTTGTCTAAATGAAAATTTTAAAATGTATGAATTAATTTTGGCATTCTGAAACATTATTAATATCATACAACAGAAAAATAAGATTTTGTACTAAAGCTGTTGTAAGTTTTTAATATTTTAGTGAAAAATTAGTCAACTGTTAAACCTTAGTTAAGTTTTGTATCCTTAATAACTTTTGATAAAAACATAGACATAAGCATTTAGCTTTCTTTTGCATATTTTAAAATGAATTGATATAGACATTTTATAACTTGGGTATTTTACACATAGTGAAAAGATTGCTAAGTTATCTAATTATGTAAATGCTTATGTATAATATGAATAACTTATAAATAACTAAAAACTTTAGTACTTAACTGTTGATAAAAAAGACATTCAATTTTTCTAGCATTCTTAAGGTTTTTTTTAAAGAAATGAATTTATCAAGAATATTTATAATACAATATCTTATACAATATATTACAATGAAGTATTTTATTATCTCCTTTAATAGAAAAAAAAATATTATATTTTGTGTTTAGAACGCTAGTTTTGAAATCATCATTTGAAAAGAGTAATACTTTAGTGAAAAGTTATAAATATACTTAATTTTTGATCTTCATATTACATTAAATGCAATTCAAAGTATTGAAAAGTTATAAATTAAAAATAAGTCAAGTATTGTAAATAAAAAATTAATTAAACTAATTTATCAACTAAAACAAATTATGATAAGAACAAGTTTCGAGTTTTGTTAAACTTTTTTAACAATTTTCGATTTATTTCCCTTGTCACAAATATCATAGTTTTAGTTTTATCTTATATTAGTAAAAAAAATTATAATTATTATAAGTATAAACTATAGTTATTAAAAGCATAAACTACTATTTACATAGGCTATTTATAACATTAAGAGCTTAACAAAAGAATTTGTCATTTGAAAACCCCAGGTGAACTTAATTGTATATTTAAGAAATAATCTTTTAATTATCAAACTTATAACTTATAATAAAAAAATTAACACTACTTAAGTAAATATATTCAGGCGACTATCAATCAGTTTTCGGTTAGGGGATTTTTTTGGTTCATTGAAACAAAAAATTGGTAAAAAAAAGGTGCTCACCTTTCGGCGGCACCTTCAAGAAGTTTGAGACTTGAAAAAAAATATATTCATAAAAATGATAAGTGGAATGATAAAAATACAGCTACAAACGACAAAAAAAAATGACTCTCTTGAGGTAGCTAATTTGTAAAAAATTGGTAAAAAAACAGACGCTCATCTTACGATGAACGTCTTTCAAAAAAAAAATATGGAAGAAAAAGTTGGAAAAAATTCGAGCAAAAAAGGCCCCAATTTCGCCCGCGGGCGAAATTGGGGCCTTTTTTGCTCGAATTTTTTCCAACTTTTTCTTCCATACTCTACCAATCCTTCACTTTCCATTCAAAATTCAATTCTCACAACTTTTCGAAAAAACTCCCCCTCCCTTAATTTGAAAATATTTTTTCAAAGCTTCTGCTTCCACCGCAAAATGCTTTTTATCAGCTCTGACCGTGACGGCGACTGCGAGATGCAGCCGCTTCTCTGCCCGTCACATTTTGTGTGCTTCACCTTTCGCCCCTGCATTTTCTTCCGTCTTCTCTGCTTCAGTCGCCCGCTTGAAGCTTCTATAAATGCACGGCTTTAATCACTTCATTTCTGCACTCGTTCTTTTAACTGGGCTGAATCATCTCAGAGCTTTATGCTTACTTCTATGGCTGCTTTCGGACGGTAATTGCCTTTATTCTTGCTCTAATTTCCCTTCCTACACATTCAATCGGGTCTGCTATGCGACCTTTAACTGCTGCGCTCTTTCGATGCCAGCTTAAGTCGACGGCCAGTCGACTCAAGCTATAACCAATCTCTGCCTGCATAAACAACCAACCCGCCTTGACGACTTCACGTCTACCCGCCTCTACGGCCAGTCGACTCAAGCTATAACCAATCTCTGCATGCATTAATACAACCTGCCTTGACGACTTCACGTCTACTCGCCTCGACGGCCAGTCGACTCAAGCTATTACCAATCTCTGCCTGCATTAACAACCAACCCGCCTTGACGACTTCACGTCTACCCGCCTTTACGGCCAGGCATTTCCTCGTTAAAAGCCTACAACGCTTTGCATTATAAAATCCCTAAGCGTCAAGTCGACCGAACGCACAAAAGCGTATCTCTTACTAGTGTAACATTAAGCATACGCGTATGATGCCGAAATGCTCTTGTTGGAAATAAACTACTAGGCTACCTCAAGAGAGTCAAAATTTCACCTTTACTCAACTTTTTTTCATTACATGTACTTCTTTATACCTATATAAAATTTGTTTAGTCTTATAAAATTTTTGCCAAACACTTTACAGAAACCGATAAGGTACGCACTTTAAAAGGTACGCACTTGAGTAAAATTAAGTTTCAAATAAAGTGTACATCAGCTCTTAACATTTTACCAGCAGTCTAATAAGGTTATCATACCTCTTTATAAAAATTATTCTGATAAAAAGTGTACTTTGAGCTAAATTGTTTGTTTATTATATAAGTATGCTGTATAATTGTAACGTTATACTACTAATTTCTTGTTTATTTTTGCTAACTAGTTTTTGTTTTCTCACAACCAAACAAACGATAGTGGCAAACTTGCTGTGAAAATATCGAACATTCATCTGAGCACATAGGAGTCAAGTTTTACCTGCAACATGCACATTATTTCACGGAATTTAAATCCATGGTGATTGGAAACAAGAGCAGGAGAAACTCACTTGTCAAAGCTGCATACAAGACTTTTGAGCTAAGTATATTTGAAGGTAAAATATATACAATATTTACAAACATGTACTTTAAAAGCTATTTGAGAAACCTACTAACTTGTATTAGTTTTTAGATAAGTGAATTTAAAAAAATGTATTATGTTTAAGGCTTTTTATATTAAATCAATTACAAACTGGTATTATTTTTTAAGGCAAAACTTTGCAACTTTTTTAACATGGTGAAAAGAAATAAAAAAAGGCTAAAACTATTCAGTTGATTAAATTAACAATTTTTCATTTTTAAAATTACAACTTTTATTTGCTATTAAAAGAAGAATATATTTAAACAATATTTTAGGACAAAAGTTTTCAGCTGTAGCTACATTTTTCTTTCAATAAATACTTAAATTGTTTTCATTAAGTTTTTTAAAATCTAGAAAACAAACAAGATCTAAAAAGCTATAATACTTTTTTAGTCAGTTTAAAATTATGAAAATAGGTTATATTATTTAGTAAATGTAGTTCAATTTAGTCAGTCAAAATAAAAAGATCAGTTAAAAGTTAAGAGTTTAGCTGTTTGAATTTTTTTGGAGACAGTAATGCCTAAAATAAACTTAAACTTTTCAGAGTTTTACTTTGAAATGATTTTATTCAGAATGATTATTTTAGTTATAGTTCTGGGGATTTTAAGTTTTGCAAATGCAAAACAAAGCTACCTTAATAATGATAACAAAGTGGAGTTTAAAGGGCAAATTGAAAAACTAATTTACAATCTAGGTATGCTGAAACTGTTTTAGATAAGTTTATCTATTCAAGCACTATATTTTTTTAGTTTTATTTATTTTATTTAAAAAATAAGACTTATTTGGGTAAATCTAACATTAAAAATAAAGTACTTTCAAAAAGTTTGAATTATGTCGAACTAAGTGTAATTTTAATTATGTTTTTTTTTACCAATGATTCAATAATTTTTAATTTTTGAAAAAAAAATAACAAAAGTTATCGTTCTTAAAAATTATATTAATTTTTAGTTTATATTTGATTATTTAATATTTTTCTTTTTTTGCATACAAAACTTGTCTAAAAACTTTCTTTTTGTTTCGTTTAAAGTAAAATGTAGTCGTCAAATAATAAACATAGTTTAAACTTAAATGTTATGTTTTTGGCTCTTAGATTTCAACGACTGTAGTAGAAAAGTTTTATCTGGAAACGGAAATATCTGTAAACGAAACAATAATACCCAATATTTTCAATGTAACCCATTTGAAAATAGTAATTATACTTCACACCCTTACTTTACTGTTTCGTGTACAAGAGGTTTGTTAAGTTTTAATTTTAAAAACAAATATTTCTTTTTCTGCTAAACTTTTTAAGAACCCTAAATATTTATTGTATTATTGTTTTAAAATGCTCAGCAATGATTTAGTAAGATTTTTTTTATCTGGTGGTGAACAATGCCAGTCAAGCTGAATTTTTTTTTGTGTTTTACATACTTTCTTTATAACCGAAAATACTATCAAATTTTATATTTCTTATTTTAAGTACTATTATTTTTGTAATTCAAAAAAACTACAAGACTGTCAAAATATTTAGACTTTTTAGCAGAGCAGCTTTATAAAGCTGTTGTAAGATTTATAAGTTGTCAGCTATAATTTTTTCAGAAAACTTTTTTGTTGTTTGTGATATTTGGGATGCTCAAAGTCGAACAAATTGTAACGTGTTGGAGGAAGAACTAATTGAAAGTGAGTATTTTTTAATATTTTACTTGATTCTTGGCAACGATATGAAGTTAAGTATTAACTACAAAATTAAAGTTATCGTTATACATTATTTTTTTAATATTTAGTATTTCATTAATTATTTTTATACTCGTAAATGCTTTTAGTATATTAAGTAATTTTATAAATTGAAAATAGTAGAAGATTGTCTAAAAAATGATTAAACTAGAAAAATGGTTAACCAAACTAATGCAACTAGACAGCAAAAAATCTAATTTCTAGCTACTTTTTATTACTAATATTATCTTATTACATTATTTCAAAACATCATTTAGTTAAAATAAACCTTACTTTGAAACTTTTTTATAAAGTGTATTAGTTTTAAAAACTGAAGTCTTTAACAATTTTATACTCGTCGAAAGGCATTTATTCTTAAAAATAGTTAGTTAATTTAGAAAAAAATAGTTTTAATAACTTTATGTTAACTTGATATTGTTTATATTCAAACCTACTGACCAAAATATGTTCATACTAACAGACAGTTCAGCAGAATATTGTACAAACAAACAGTGGTTACAGGCTGGCTGTAACAACAGCCAAATATGTGTAAGTCACTCGTACGCTTATTACGATTCTGTGGTAAAACTATTGCCTCCGAGGTCGAACATGAGATCAACATTTTTCAAACTCTCTTGTGTTGACAGGAGCAAATGGATGAAATTAAACTTGAAAAACGAAAGATTGAAAACAGGTTTTGTAGATTTATTATCATTTTTTATACAGTTATATAAATGATGTTTTATATTGCTTATGAACAATACAAACTAAACAACATGATTGAGCGTTTTATTGTAACGCAAGTGAACAATTTGTTTTATGTAACTTCTTTTAATAGTTTTTGTTTATCTAATATACTTTTTATTTGTCTTTGATTTGTTTTGTTCGTTAACGCTTATGTTTTTTTTAAATAAAATACAAGAGAGATATTTGGGTTTCTTAAATACAATTTTAAAGAGATGCACATTAGTAAAATAGTTTTTTCAAATAAATTTCATTTGTAGTTAGATAACTTTTTTTTTTTAATAACAATTTTGATTCTTAAATTTAACATGTTTTAAATTTTTCTTATACTAAATTATCAATTAGATATAATACTATGCAAAAAAATGATAAGTAATCATTGTACAAACATTATTATAGGTTCATCAATGGCTTACTTACGCGGACATTTTGAGTGTGAACAAAATAAAGTTTGTAGAATTAATAAAAGGTTTACTTATTGCAGTGATTGTAAGAACTTCTTGCCTTTTCAAAATGTATCTATCATGGGTAAATAAATTTAAACATTACAATTTTAAACTAAAATAATATCTACGAAGATTTTTCTTAAGCATGTTTTCATTTGCTTAATAGCTAAAATTATGCTTTGGTTTTTCTGTATAATTGAATATTTTATGAAGATAGTTTCAATAATAGAGTAATAAATTTAAAAATATAATGTTAAGTTTATCTCAATTATTTATTTTAGTAAGTTTTTTTAGTGTTTTAATCTTACTATAAGAGAATAGTTCTATAGAAAGCGTCAGGATAACAACGTAATTGTCTTTTAAAATTTATATTGTAATTAAATACCTAATATAAACAATAACATTATTAAAAATAACAAATAATTTTAATTTTGAAAACATACAAAAATATTTTTTTGTTTTAACAAGTGACTTTTAATTTCAGGAAACAAAACACAGCTTAAAAGTGATGAAGTGTCAATACAAATATTAATTTTTGCCTGTTATGCTAGTAACTACACAACGACACCTTGTGGAAAAATTGATGGGGTTATGATAAAACAACGAGGTTTGTTTTATTCAATACATTATTTATTTATAGTGTTTTGAAAGATAAAAAATATTAAAAGATTAGAATGTTTTCATTACTAGTTTAATTAATAAATGAAATTTTAAGGTTTAAAACTTAGCTTACTATTAATTGCCTAATAAGAGTTAACTAGTATAGATCTCAAAACCAAAGTATTTAGCTATGATATTTGCATATCCGATTCTTTTTAAAAGCTAAACTCAAATCAGAAATTTAATTTCTGTTGAAACATTTTTTTTACAAGTTCATACAATTTTAAAACAATTATACTCTGTAACAATGATGACCTGAAAATATCTGGTAAATCTTGAACAGGTTTTTATAACATTTTGTTTAACAATAAATTCTTACCAAATTAAACTTTAAATGTGATTTTTTGATCTCATTAAGCCTCATTATTAATTTTAATTTGAGATAAATATGTTTCCCTGACAAGTTCATTACAGTTGATCTTTGTTACAATGGTGACCTGCAAAGACCTGGGAAATCATGCAACCTACTGAAGTACGCTTTCAAGCTGAATTCAACTCAACCTGGGCTAATATATGAAAAGTTCAAAAGTTCCCATTTTGTAATTCCTGTGTACTATGAAAATCACAACAACAAAAACAGCCAAGCGTTAGTGTTTTGGTTGAGTTTGTATACATTACAACGGTAAAAGAGTGTAAACTAATTTGCTGTAAGGTGCAATTGATGTAAAGTATTCGGTTGACTTTAAGTTTACTATTTAATTTACAACTAGTATATTATTACTTTTTTTAACTGTTTAAAAAACAGGTTGGAAACAACGTTAGAAAACTCAGAAAATATCACAACCCTTTTAAATAATTATTTTTCAAACAACAATAAAACCACAGAACAAAGTGTTTTGTACAATCACACTAATGTTACAACAAAAAGAAACTTAGAAAACTCAAAAGACAGTTTCAATTCTAGTGCAACTACTATAGCTTTAAAAATTTCTACAACAAAAGATATCAAAAACACATTCAAAACGTCATCGGTCGATGCTACTGAAGCGTCTACAACTGTTCCAACAAACAAATCGGGCAAATCAAAACAAGATGCTAGAAGCATTACCAAAACAGATAAAGATAGTCCTGAATCGGATAACAGCAAATATGTTTACACTATTGTTGGATTGTCCGTTTTCATTGTAGTTTCTGCAATAGTATTAATAATAAAAAGGTTATATTTTTAATAATATTTATAATACGTTAAACAGTGCTGCTTTAAATTTAATTATTTTATTAATGTTAACTAACTAATTTTTCAAACTAAAATACTATTCAAATTGGAACAGTATAATTTCAAGTTGTTTAGACATAAAGTTTTATGAATTTAGCTGTTTAGTTCCATATATTTACATCTTTAAGTTACGTATAATTAAATCAACAGATCGAGACTTCTAAAGAAGTTGAAGAACGGTAGAAGATCTGAAGACAACATGAAAGGATCGAGTCCCAAGATCTTGGGAGATCAAGCTTCTGGAGTGTATGAACATGTGAACGAAACTGAGAGTCGACTTACAACTAATATTATTTACCAGCCTTAGATTCAAAAACATTTTACAATATAGTTTATTTCTAACTAACCTTTTTTATTCTATGTATGATGAATTGTAAGCATTCAAAACTAAATAACTTATTTTAACAAGAGAATGGGAGTCAACTAACAACCATATTGTTTATCAGCTTTAGTTCGTCAAAATGCTTTAGATAATTACTTCTTTAATATTTTGTTTCTTTTTATCTTTGAAATCTGAATAATGTTAAGTACTTATTTAAAATATACTTAACTTAATAAAAATTAAATACAAGGCTTAATGAAAGTTTTAAGTTTTCATAGCTATGTTTTGAGAAATTGTTTATTTAAACTTTAAAAAGTATAATGAATACCTTACTTTAATACTATTTTTATAAATTTAAAACTAACAATGCTTGCTATGCACCGTTTAACAAAAAATTTCATTTTCTTCTTGTTTTAAATCGTTCTTTTTTGTTTATTTTACATTTCAACAAATTTTAAAAAGCTAATGATAAAACTTAATTATTTATTACACGACATAAGTTTACAAACATATTAAAACGTTAATTCAATTTTGTCAGCATAATCAATATTTAAAAATTTAGTTTATTCTTTTTAATTCATTTGAAAAGTATCATAACAAGAAACAAGTCACGTATTAAAATGTTTTCTAGATCTTTATTTTGTAACCTCTCAATGTCCTGCAACTATTTACAAGTATTACGCTGTATAAGAGGTTCTATTCAATAAATTATACAATATTTTTGTTTATTGTTAAGGTTAAGGTAAAGCATAATCAGCTAGTATCATCAAAGTAATTTTTAGTAAACTATTTGTAGACTAGATGAAAATTTAGTTTTTAATGTAATACTTAATCATTGAAGGATTTTTATTTTTACAAACTAAACTTACTTTGTTATGATTAATAATAATTAAATCTATATTAAGTTTTTTACCACATATACGTTGAAATAGTTTTATGTAAATTTTTTATGAAACTTTAGACGAATTCCTTTATAACACTAAACAATTTTAGTTTAAGTTTAAATTAAATATAATCAGTACCTAACAAAAGATTTGCATAGAAGTAAAATTCTAAATTCAAATAATTTCCATCATAATTTACTCTTTTTTAAAGTAATTTTATTTTTTTGTTATACTTATTTAACTTATTTAGTTTTACTTTACCTATGTATAAAATTTTTCGTCCACAACTAGAAACACAAAAAAGGTTTCTAATTAAACTTACTGAAAGAATATGGCAAGAGTTGACCCAATATAAAAATTTATAAAACTTTTAGGAGTATTTCAAGGACATGTAATATTTCTTAGCTTTTGTATGACATTTTTATAACATGAAAAACAACTATAATGCTTTTATGATATGTAGTGATAAGTTTCTAGAGTTTAGACTAAGCAAAGAAATAAACATAATTCAGATATAATAACTTAATTTTCACTAAACCTTGTCTCAGAAAACTATTCAAGTTTTTTTTTTATAAGTGTTAACTATTTAACAACTAACAAAAATTTTACAAAGACAATTTCAGAATGTGTTGACAACAAAGAACCAAGCAGAAAGAAACGCAATTCAGTAATAAAGAGGTAAATATTTGAGTGTGTTGAATAATAGATTTATAAAAAAAAATAATGCTGAATTTGTGTCAATTGTTTTTTAGTAAGTTTTTTTAGTGTTTTTAGCTTACTATAACATATTAGTTCTATAGAAAGCGTTAGGATAGCAACATAATTGTCTTTTAAAAATTTTGTTGTAGTTAAATACCTAATATTAACAACAACATAATTATAAATTACAAATAAATTAAATTTCAAAACATACAAATTTTTATTTTATTAAGTGAAATTTTATTTTAGGAAATAAAACACAGCTTAAAATGATGATGTGTACTTATCTATTTTATAAGTTAAATATTATCTAACAAATTTCTAGTAAAAAAAAAAAAACATGTGAGTACGTTATCTAAAGTAAGCAGACAAAACTAGAAACGATATTAGAAATCAAAATAGTAATTTCAGATGAAGCTTAAAAATTAAAGAAAAAAGTTTAAAATTATGTTTTAGATAAACATATAAAGTAGGTTTCTTTTAGTAGAAAGTGTTAGTTTTATAGACAAACAGTTCTATATAGATGATTGATTAGTTTCAAAGGAGATTAAAATCTTATTTAAAAATTAAACTTCGACATTTTTCTGTTTTAGTTGATTGTTGTAATAATTTAAATTGAAATAATACGAAGTGTATATATTTTTGCAACTTTATTTGAAAAAAATAATATAGATTCTCTTTAAAAATTAAATTAAGTAAAGTATAAGTTCAAAAAAGGTCGTTACTTAATCAAATATGATAGTTAGCTTTAAATGTACTGCTTTTTTTACTTTTATGTCCTAGTATTCATTAAATTCTAATTTAAGTTTGTTGCCTTACATGTTATTTTTTTTTTAATTCAACTTACAAAACAAAACTATAATTATTTTTATTTGTACAAAATTAAACTTTTAAGCCTTGTACTAAAGTATTAATAAATTGAAAAACACTTTTGCTTATTTAACTTTTCGCCCATGATGTTGTAAAGATATTTAATAAACAAAAATAAAACCCACAGTGCTGTAAAATTTTCAGAAAAAAAATATTTCCAAGCACAAATGAAAACAAAAAGACTTTGATGGCTAAAGAATTCAGGTATGTATTTATTTAATATTTATTTAATGACCAACTCAACAAAAAAATTAACTGATACAATTATTATATTTTCACATATAGGCCTTATTGTTCTTAACAAAATTATCATAAGAGTTGCCACACAGTCAGACTAGTTTAAATTTAAGAAAACACAGACTTGATTAAAGTTTTTTTTAAGTCAGACCTTTTTAAATTTTATATTCTTATTACCAGGCTGTTTTTTTACTTTAAAACTAATCTATTTCATCTTAATTATTCAAATTTATCTTAACTCAAGCCATTCTAATGGTTTTTGAAAATATTCAAGCTTGATTAATGTATATTTTGGAGTCCAGATATAACCTGGAATTCAAAAATTAAGGAAAATATGATCTAGAGTTAAATATATTTTTCTTTAAACCTGGAAATGTAAACAAAAATCTTCTTATCAACCAATACTTAAATAAATTTTTATGAAATTTAGTAAAAAGATGAAATCTAGATAAGTTAAATTGTAATGCAAAATAGTTTTATAAATTAGTTAGATTTTTATTAAAAGGAATTACAGTACCTTTCCAGTTATTCTATGCTATAAATAGCAACAAAACTTGTTTTCCAAAAAACTTAAAGAAAATAAAAAAACTGAATTTATTGTTTTTTAACCAGTGCATTAAAAGCATGAGTTATTATTTTTCCAAGTTTTAATTACTCATAATAAAATCAGGCTGTAATAAATTCATATGGATTTCAAATAAAATTTCTCAAACTGTTCAAAACTTTTTTGATGGCTTTGGTTGCAAACATTAAAAATAAAAATAAATTTAAGGTTGCCACACACCTATGCTCAGGATATTTTTGAGTTTTTGAAAATCTCAGGATAACTGGATTTTATTAATATATTTATATAACTCAGGCTTATTAAGAACAGTTTTGTGTTTTTTATAATAGACTTAAGATAGTTCAAATAGAAAAAAAATCTGGACAGATGGATCTTGTTTAATAATTGCTATTTTCAGTATAACTAGTTTTCTTCAAGAACTTGATTTTTATTGATTTTGAGATGCTTGTTTTAGTTTCCTGCTGGCTTTTCAATACTTTTAGAAATATCATTGTGTTTGTGCTACAGCAAAAAACACTTTTAAGGATTTTAAAAAAATCAGTAAAGCTCAGAATAGCTTAAGGTCACTTAGTACAGTTTTTTGACTCAAAGATTGGCAACCCTGTAAGTTTAAGTACCATGTGTTTGATAATACTTAATAATACTTATTTACCATATACATTACAAAGTTTTAGTTTACTTTAATTTTAATTACTATAATTTACAAAGTGACAAGTACAACATAGGGCGCCTATTTTACTTGATAAATCTGAATTTTGACAAACTCTCATGAGTTAAAATAATAAGTTCTGAGTTGAACAAAAATAGTTAAGTAATTACATAGGATGTTCACCAATATCGAAATTACATCATATTTAATATCTATTGTCACTATAGTTTTATGCTAAAAATCAATGTTTAAAGCCTAGTATGTTTAATCTAAAGAAATACTTTGTTTTAAACTAGCTTTACAAATAGATAAATAAAATTAAATTTGTTTAATATAAAATAATAAAAATTAAATTTTTATTTTCTAGATTTGTAGTATTATAAATTATTCTAAAATGATTGTGATTAAACATTCAAGTTTTATTGATTTATGATTTATAAATTAGATTTTATTATATGTATTTATAAATTGTTGTTTTTGTCTCAAATTATTGTTAAACTAGACCTCAAAATAAAGTTTCAGTTTGATATTGGTGTACATCATGCTAGGTAATTATCAATATTTGTGATATATAAATTAGAATTATTGTTATTTAAAGCTATAACTATTTTATTATATATTAAAAGTATCATAATAATATCTTTTTAGTGATAAAATAAACATTTTTTTGTCTTAGATTTTAATTTTAACTAAAAAAGGACAGTTAAGCTTGAGCTTAAAAAAACCTGGAAGAAAATTAGAAAACTTGGAAAAAATATCTTATATACCAGTGGCCACTCTTTTAATAACATACTACCTGAAGTTAAATTTAAATCATTAGTTTTGTTGTTTTGTTTAATTAACTTTTTTTTCAGTTTAATAGGATTTTACACTAATAAGTTCTATTATAAATAAATTAATAATAAAACTGCTGGAGATTAACTGTTCTGATATAATTTATTGTATATTAATAATTTTAAGTACATGTAGTGCTGAAATAATTATATTTTTAAAAGAAATGTTTCAGCAGTATTTATATTTACGTAATGGTTATAACTGTACAAATATATTAAAAAAAATTAAACTGATAAATGTACTTATTACATAAAGTTTTGATATTATGCTCAATATATAAATGGTTACATAAAACTAATGTACTTTATGAAGTTATTGTTGTTTTATACATTTGGCTTAACAGTATTTCTGGGGGTGCACAACTATTCAAAATCTGATAATTCAAATTCTTAAAAAAAAAGTTGAAAAGGAAACAACTAAAAAAGTAATGTATATATGGAAATATAAAAAAAAATATTTAGATCCTATTAGTATCTACAATCCGTTTTTTTCTTTTTGCAAAACATAAAATATTTTTTGAGATGGGGCTTAAAAAGAGTAAAAAACTTATTTAATTTTAATAATTTTAAAACATCTTAAAATTTTTTTAAGGTTTTGCGAAAAAGAAAAAGCAGCTTGTAGATATTGATACAATCTACATTTGTATTTTTTATTTTTTTCAAATTTATAATACTTTTTGGGATATAGTCTTTTAAATATTTTTATAGGAATTTGAATTGTTAAAATTTGACTTGCTTAAATTTGAATTGTCATTGAATTTGAATATGGCTAGTACTTTTCACCTTTTTTTTAAGTTTAAAGTTACATTGGATATGTTACAGACTAGGTTTGAGTGTTTAACAATTTGCTTATGGTAGGAGCAAACTAAAATTTAAAGGTTAAAAGCAACTTGTAGCGCCTGCTTTTAAACTTTCTAACAGGAGCTAATGTTAAACTTTTTTATGAAATATTATTTAAATTGATTTTATCTACCTAGGTTCTAGTTTTAAATTACAGTAACCTCTCGGATCTTTACGCACTCGTGACGTTACGCACTCTCATTTAGTTACGCATTTTAGAATTCTATAAAATTCAGAAAATAAAAATTTTATTTTTTTTAATATTGCACAAATTACGTTTAATGTATATTTCAAATTAAAATATGTTTTTGAATGCTAACACATCTCTCTTTATCTTTAGACTTTCTAAATTTATGTTCCTTGACTAAATGATTAACATTTAGTTATACCTCAGTATACCAAAATTTTGTTAACAATAAGAGATTAAATCAAAATTCTAAAATAACCATGACTGTGTTTAATAATGAAAGTATAATGAAATAATAAGAGTTTAAAACACAAAGAAATAATACAGCAGTCTTGCACATATATTAATAAATAGCATTTTATAATTGTCAAGAAGTGCTTACTTATAAACTGAATTTGCTAAGTAGAATAGAATATAAATGTCACATATTAAATACTTAATATTAAAATAGTAAAATTATTTCTACTCGTATTGTTATTTTATAGAAATTCAAATCCTTTTTTTAAATATATGTATAGTTTTATCTGTTGTTTTCATATTTATAAATAAAGTAAACAAATAGTTAAAAGTGCCCAGTCTGCTTTAAACTAGAAGCAATATTAAAAAACAGCCATTATAGTGAGTATGTTTGGTACCTCTCGTTTCTTTACGATCTCTCATATCTTTACGCAGTCTTTCTGTGGACACAATGTGCGTAAATAAGCGAGAGGTTACTGTATACAAAAAAGAAAGAATCACCGTATTTGTACTAGTTATAAAATTATATACAAAACTTTTAAATGAATGTCGTTAAAAGTGTAACCATTGGAGACTTTATATCATTCACAATATTTTGAATTTTTTTTTTTAAATACAGTTATAACTACTGTTATTGGCACAGTTTATTCCAACATTGTTTTACAAAGATTAAAATAGGCTCTTAAATGAAAGTTTAGAATGTGAACTATTAGTAAGTTTTAAAATAATATAAAAGTTATATTCGTCTTTTATTTATAGCCATTTTGTAATAATGTTTCAGTATAAACCATTGGACAGCATTTTTTTAACTGTCAATTTTATCTTAATTATTTAACTTAATTACAAATCTTTTCAAATTTAAAAGTACATACCAATTTTTTATAAAATGATCCTTGCACTATTAAAGCAACCTGTCAGAACAAAATAATTATGCTAATTAATTCATTATTCTGTTTAATTTTAATCGGGTCCATCATTGTTGACACAATGTTGATACAAATGCGTAAATTTTCCAAAATATTAAATATACTTATAGTTAGTGTATATACACTACAGTGACCTCTCTCTACGCACAGTTTTCCCACAGCAAAAGTGCGTAGTTACACAAGAGAACGTAATTTAAAAAGAGGTGCATTACAAAGTTGAAAAAAAATCAACTGAATATTTGCAAGAACATGCATTTTTACAAAAGTACATTTTAATTTGAAGTATTATGTTGTTAATTGAAAAAATACAATAAATTTATTGCTTCAGTAGTAAAAAAGGGTGCACGACTATTCAAATTTGGACTATTCAAATTCCGACAATTTAAATTTTTAATAAAAAATTGTAAAGGCTATAAGTAAAAAAATAAGATATATTTGTCAAAAATAAAAAATATAAATGTAGGTTACATAAATATCTACAAGACATTTTTTATATTCTGCAATAAACTTAGTATTTTTTGAGATATGGCTTGAGTAAATCAAAAAACATAGTTATTTTAGTAAATTTATGAAATCTTTGAAATGTTTTAGATTTTGCAAAAAAGAAAGCTTGTAAATATTAACAAGATCTAAATATGCATTTTTTATTTTTTTCAAATTTATTTTACTTTATGAGATATAGTCTTTTTAGTAGTTTTTTAAGAACTTGAGTTGTCAGAATTTGAGTTGTCCGAGTTTGAATTGTAATTTAACCAGTAAAAAAGCTTTAAATTATAAATTTTTGAGAGTTCTAACAAACGTAACCAAACGAGAGTGGGTAGATTTGTGAGAGGTTATTGTATTTAAACAGAGTTCTAACAAGTTGTTGCTTATTTAAGTATAAGTTTGTTATTGAAAAATTTCATACAAAATAAAGTTCAATAGATTTCGTTCACCAAAAATTATAAAAAAAAAAGTTACTAAGCAGTAGAATTTATCTATTTGAAAATATGCTAATAAAAATAGAAACAGTTAATAAGTATTTTTTAGACGGATAAATGCTCACACACTTTCGCTTGGAACAAGATACAAATCAAAACTTTACAAAAGTATTCTGCCCTTATTGGAAAGATTGTTTCAACTGCCAACTAAGTCAGTTTTTTTATTAAACTTAGTGTTTTGATAATATGAGCTTTGTAATGATTAAGATTTATACAGGTTTTTAATCCACTAAAAAGTTTCTGAAACTATTTGCGTTTAATAAATTTAATTTAATTTTAACTTTTGTAAGTGACTCAGCTTTCTATCCTTATAAATAAATTTAGTTTGTATATATTTGTACAAAATGCTACTTAGTACGCAATATCAAATAGTTACTAACAAATTTAATTCCATAATTAAGTTAATATATACTTAAAGTTTTATGTATGAATTATGTTCTTACTACAATTGAACTTTAAGTAAAAAATCCTAGTTTTCATAGTTATGATTATTTAGTGTATAAACTAATTTATAATTATATATTCATAATTATACAGCAGTTACGATGTTTAGTCTGAAAGTTATTGCTAAAAAACATCGAGTATGAATATGAGGCCAACTATATAGTTTTAGCTCGATATTAGTACGAATTTATGCTGGGTATTTAACAATAATTGTTTTCTTTACATTTGTATAAGACTTATTTTTCAAGATGACTGTTTAAAACATACCTTTTCTATACATCGATCCTTGCACTATTAAAACATCATGTCAGAACAAAACAGTTATGCTAATTAATCAACTAAATATTACTAACTAATTCTTATTGGGTCTATCAAATGTTGTACAAATTCGTCAATCTTTTAAAGTACTAAATTTATCTGTGGTTAGTGTATATACATTACAGTGACCTCTCGCAAATTTACGAATACTGTGCCTACAAAAAAAAGTGTAGTTAAACGAAAGAACGTAATTTAACGACAGGTGCAATGTAATTTTAAAACCAAAACAAGTGAATATTTGCAAGATTATGCATTTTTACAAAAGTAAATGTTGTTTATAGCATTATTTTGTTAATTCAAAACATACATTACAATAAATTATTGGTAGATAAACTTCAAATTGTATACATTTTTGTGTTTTTTTTGTAGATTTGTGAGAGATTATTGTATTTATTCAGTGTTTTAACAAGTTGTTGCTTATCTAAGTGTAAGTTTGTTATTGAAAATTTCACACAAATAAAAATTCATTAGATATCGTTCACCAAAAATTTAGGAACAACTAATACAATTAACAAGCGGTAACATTTATCTTATTAAAAATATGCTAATAAGAAGAACAACATGAAATAGATATTTTTTTGAGACAGATAGATGCTCACACACTTATGCTTGGAACAAGATAAAACTCAAAACTGTTCAAAATTCTTCTTATTGGAAGGATCGTTTAAACTGCAAACTAGGTCAGTTTTTTTTATTAGTTTTAGTGTATTAATAATATGAGCTTTGTATTGCTTTAGATTTATACTGGTTTTTATTCCATTAAAAAGTTTCTAAAACCATTTGCGTTAAATAACTTATTTTATATTTTATAAGTAACTCAGCTTTCTATCCTAAAAAATAGATTTAAAATTTGTATATAAATTTGTACAACATTCTACTTGGTGTATAATATCAAATAATTACAAACAAGTTTAAGTTCATAATAAAGCGATTATATACTTAGAATGTGAACTATAAGTAGGCTTATCAAATGTTAACAAAATTTTAATAATGTACTTATGTATAGTCATTTTGTAAAAATATATCAGTATAAATCATTAAACAGCAGTTTTTTTTACTGCCAATTTTCTCAGTAAATTATAAACTGACTACAAATATTTTTTTATTTTTACAATTAAGAGTAATATCGATTTTTTTATAAAGTGATCCTTGCACTATTAAAACAACCTGTCAGATTAAAATAACTTTGCTAATTAATTAATTAATTATTCTAATTAATTTTTATTAAGTCCATAAATGTCGTAGAAATGCGACAAACTTTTTGAAGTATTAAAAATATCTTTGATTAGTGTATATGTATTACAGTGACCTCTCGCGAATTTACGCACAATAAGCAAAAACTTCGTAGTTAAACGAGAGATCGTAATTTACCGAGATGTGCATCACAAAGTTGAAAGAAAAACAACTGAATATTTGCAAGAATATGCATTTTTACAATCCACTATTTTAATTTAAAGTATTATGTTGTTAATTCAAGACATACAATAAATTTATTTCTACTATATTAAAAAAGCTTTAAATTATATGTATGTGTTTTGAGAGTTCTAACAAACGTTACCAAACGATAGTGGGTAGATTTGTGAGAGGTTATTGTATTTAAACAGTGTTATAATAAGTTGTTGCTTCTTTAAGTATAAGTTTGTTATTGAAAAATTTCATACAAAATAAAATTCAATACATATCGTTCACCAAAAGTTAAAGAACAAGTAATAAAATTATCAATTGGTAATATTTGTATAATTTAAAAATATGTTAATAACAATAGAAACAGTAAATAATTATTTTAGACGGATTAAGTGATCCTTGCACTTTTAAATCAACCCGTCAGAACAAAGTAATTGTGCTAATTATTTAATTATTCTAATTAATTTTTATTAGGTCCATCAAATGTTGTACAAATGCGTCAATCCTTTTAAAGTATAAAATTTATCTATGATTAGTGATTATAAAATGCAGTGGCCTCTCGCGAATTTACAAATACTGTGCCCACAAAAAAAGTGTAATTAAACGAAAGAACGTAATTTAACGAGAGGTGCTATATAAAGTTAAAACCATTTTATAGCATTATTTTGTTAATTCAAAACAAACATTACAATGAATTTATTGGTACAATATTGAAAAAGCTTCAAATTATATATATTTTTGTATTTTTTTTGAAGACTTGTGAGAGGTTATCGTATTTAAACAGTGTTCTAACAAGTTGTTGCTTATCTAAGTATAAATCTGTTATTGAAAAATTTCATACGAAATAAAATTCAATACATATTGTTCATAAAAAATTAAAGAACAAGTAATAAAATTACTAAGTGGTAACGTTTATATAAACTAAAATATGTTAATAAGAACAGCAACAATAAATAAATAATTTTTTTAGACAGATAGATGCTCACACACTTATGCTTGGAACAAGATACAGCTCACAACTGTACAAAATTATTCTGTCCTTAATTGAAGGATCGTTTCAACTGCCAACTAGGTCAGTTTTCTTATTAGTTTTAGTGTATTAATAATATGAGCTTTGTATTGCTTTAGATTCATAAGAGTTTTTATTCCACTAAAAAGTTTCTAAAACTATTTGCGTTTAATAATTTGTTTTATATTTTGTAAGTAACTCAGCTTTCTATCCTAATGAATAGATTTAAAATGTGTATATATTTGTACAAAATTCTTCTTGGTATGTAATATCAAATAATTACAAACAAGTTTAAGTTCATAATAAAGCAATTATATACTTAAAATGTGAACTATAAGTAGGCTTATCAAATGTTACGATAATTTTAATAATCTATTTATGTATAGGTATTTGTAAAAAAGAAATACATTGTTTTGCAAAAGTTAAAATAGGCTGTAAATAAAAGATTTGAATGTAAACTAGAAGTAAAATTTCAAATAATATAAAATATTTGGTCATCTGTTTATGAAAAGTCAATTAGTGAAAAATTTTCAGCATTAACCTATGGAATGCAGTTTTTTTGTTGTCAATTTTCTCAGTAATTTGTTTAAAAGTAAATAGCAAATTTTTTTTATAAAATAGTCCTTGCACTATTAACACAACCTGTCAGAACAAATTGAAACGATTATGCTAATTACACTCACCTCCCGCGAATCTACGCACATTGTGTCCACAGCAAAAGTGTGAAACTAAACAAGAGGTAGTAAATATACCTTCTATATCGGTTGTTTTTTTATATAATATTTGATTAAATACAGTTTTTGGACTTTACCGCTTTTATTGTTCGCAGAAATAGGTTACATTCAAGTTCTAATTGTGAAAAAGTTTTGAATAAAAATTTTTATCTGTTGAGAAAATATATATTTTATACCTTGAATAAATATTGTTCTATAATACCACTCAAGATAAGTTTAATCTTAGGTGGGCTTAGAAAAAATATGCTTAAAATAAAAGATTTATTGACTTGACATGAAACTTTATGCCATAAATATTGTGGGCAATTAAACAATGTACTTTGTTTGAATTGTAGGTATGAAGGGGGCTAAGAAACCTAAAATTTAAAAAACAAAGCCGTACAGTTTAAGAAGGTTTTTATCGAAGGCACTAACTAAAATTGCAAATTCATTATTTAATAAAAAATATATCTTCTATATTTATCCAAATATAAATTTGAATTATTTACGAAATATTTTAAACTATATTTTTTATTCTGTGAGAATTCTAAAATGCTAAACGGTAATGGGTGACCAAATGAGCGCTTAGATTTGTGAGAGATGACTGTAGTCCATTATTACTAATTACTTTAGTTGTGTCCATTAAAGTTGACACAAATGTTGTACAAATGCGTGGCTTACCTTTTCTCTTTTTTATATGAGTTTAGTAAAAAGGTAGTGACTAAGTTTATTTGGTTTTAGAAATATATTTTATAATGTTTTTGTAAAGTATGTCATTTGCAAACTTTTGAAAAAACTTAATTTATCCATGACTAGTGTATACACATTACATAGACCTTTCGCGTATTTACGCACAGTGTGCTCACAGCAAAAAGTGCGTAATTAAACGAGAGAACGTAATTTAACGAGAGGTGCATTACAAAGTTGAAACGAAAACGACTGAATATTTGCAAGAATATGCATTTTTACAACCCAACATTTTATTTTAAAGCATTTGTTGTTAATTTAAAACATACAATAAACTTATTGGTACGATATTAAAAAAGCTTTAAATTATAAATATTTATTTTAAGAGTTTTAACAAACGTAACTAAACGAGAGTGGGTAGATTTGTGAGAGGTTGTTGTATTTAAACAGTGTTCTAACAAGTTGTTGCTTCTTTAAGTATAAGTTAGTTATTGAAAAATTTAATACAAAATAAAGTTCAATAGATATCGTTCACCAAAAATTAAGGAACAAGTAATAGAATTAACAAGCGGTAACATTTATCTTATTGAAAATATGTTAGTAAGAAGAACAATATTAAATAAATATTTTTTCTAGACAGATAGATGCTCACTTACTTTGGAACAAGAAACAATTCAAAACAGTTCAAAATTCTTCTGTCCTTATTGGAAAGGTCGTTTCTACTGCCAACTAGGTCAGTTTTTTTATTAGTTTTAGTATTTTAATATAATGAGATTGCTTTAGATTTATACGGGTTTTTATTCCACTAAAAGTTTCTAAAGTTGTATGCGTTAAATAAGTTTTATTATCTTTTTTAAGTGAATAAACTTTTTAATTAATAAATAGATTTAAAATATGTATATATTTCTACTTAGTATGTAATATCAAACAATTACATACAAATTTATGTCTATAATAAAGCAGTTATATACTTAAAATTTTATGTACAGAGTATACTCTTACTACAATTAAACATTAAGTGAAAAATCATAATTTTCACAATATAAATTATTTAATTTACAAACTAATTTATAATTATTTATTCATACCTATACAAAAGTTACGATTTTAAGCCTTAAGTTATGGTTTAAATAACAACGATTATTAAAATAGACATAAGGCTAACTGCAAAGTTTCAGCTTGATATTGGTGTGAATTCATGCCGGGTGTTTCACCAATAGTGTTTTTCTTTACATTTGTATAAGACTAATTTTTCAAGATGACTGTTTCAAAACATACCTGAACGTTTATAATCTATTAAAAGCAACTTGTAGCTCATGCTTTTAAGCTTTTAAACAAGAGCTAATGTTAAACCTTGTAATAAAATATTATTTGAGTTGAGTTTGTCTACCTAGGTCTATCTGTAAATTATACATAGAAAAAAGAATCACAGTAATTATACTAGTTATAAAATTATATACGAAACTTTGAAATGAATCTTACTAGAAAAGTAACCATTGTAGACTTTATATTATTCACAATGTTTTGAAACAATTAAACTATTAAGTTTATCTATTATTAGTGTGTATACACTACAGTGACCTCTCTTTAATTTACGCACATTGTGCTCACAGCAAAAAGTGCGTAGTTAAACGAAAGAATGTTATTTAACGAGAAGTGCATTACAAAGTTAAACAAAGACTAAATATTCGCAATAATATGCAGTTTTACGACCCAACTTTTTGATTTAAAGTATTATTTTGTTAATTCAAAACATACATTAATTTATTGGTACAATATTAAAAAAGCTTTAGATTATAATTTTTTTTCGGAGTTCTTACAAACGTAACCAAACGACAGTGGGTAGATTTGTGAGAGGTTATTGTATTTTAACAGTGTTCTAACAAGTTGTTGCTTATTTAAGTATAAGTTTGTTATTGAAAAATTTAATGCAAAATAAAATTCAATAGATATCGTTCACCAAAAATTAAGGAACAAGTAACAAAGTTACTAAGTGGTAATATTTATATAAAATAAAATATGTTAATAAGAACAGCAACATTAAATAAATATTTTTTTAGACGGATAGATGCTCACACACTTATGCTTGGAACAAGAAACAATTTACAACTGTTCAAAAGTATTCTGTTCTTATTGGAAGGATTGTTTCAACTGCAAACTAAGTCAGTTTATTTATTAGTTTTAGTAATTTAATATTAAGATTTTGCTTTAGATTTATAAGAGTTTTTATTCCACTAAGAAAGTTTCTAAAGCTATTTGCCTTAAATAATTTTTTTTATCTTTTGTAACTAACTCAGCTTTCTATCTCAATAAATTGATTTAAACTATGTATATATGTGTACAAAATGCTACTAAATATGTTGGGTAGCTGTAAAATTAGCTCAAATTTACGAAATTGCACAAGGGCACAAAATTGCACGAAGAAACTTTTGCACGAGGTGACATAAAACTACACGAAGATACTTTTGCACGACGGTAAATTTTTGCAACAACATACATTTTAGCATGTAAAATATATATTTGTACAAAATGCTACTAATTATGTTATTACAATTGATTACGACCAAATTTATGTCAGTAAGGTTTAAATAAAAGGTTTTATTTTTACTGAAACTATTCATAATCTGAACATTTTTTCGATAAAAGTTTAGTTCAAATAAAGTATACATTTGCAAAATTGTTCACAATCTTTTATATTTAACGAATCACTTACACATAGTATATCTCCTTACTTATTTTGCTCATGATAGCTAAAATCGTCTCGAGGGGACATATTGTCCAACTTCGGGAAACCTCGATGTATATAATTGATAAAACAGAGTTATAATAAACTGTTACTTCATTGTTTCTAGTAAAATTGATATAAAGTAGACTGAAATCAATTGAATACACTAAGAAGTAATGAAGGTTAAGTTTATAAGCTTTTGTAACTGATTCAGTTTGCTGCCTGAATAAAAAGATTAAGACATTTTAAATTTATATATATTTTTACAAAATACCATTCAGTATGTAAAACTAAATAATTCCGAATTAATGCAAGCAAGTAAAAATTAAAACACAAACTTTTAAAAAAATTAGTTAGTTAAAAACAACTAGTATTAAAATAAAAGATAAACTAGTGTAACAAGTTATTAAATCAAGATAACGTACATATTTTAATGTAGATAATGATTGTAATAATAATTTTAAGTCGGAGCTATTGTTACCAATTATTCGATATGTACCAGCAATTGACGTTACTTTTAGTTTTATTCTGTATGAAGTGCTTAATTTTATAAATATTTTATTCTGTATGTTTGAAATAAGCGATGGTTAATCAAACAAAAATGTCTGCTAAATATTTATAAAACTTCTTTTACTACTAGCTACTCTTGATTATTTAATTTCAGCACAAATGTTGTACAAGTTTGTCAAATAATATTTTTTTGTTTGAATTCGGTATTGTTACCAGATAATTTTTTTGCAGTCAACACACATAGTTATTGTTAAAAGTTACATACATCAGTCCTATAGGGTCTATGTCATGGGTAGGCAGATTTTTATAAGTCGTGTCTTTCAAGAATAGTTTGCTCGCGTGCCAGACTTTTGAGAAAAAAATCGCAGTTATATTTAATAAATGTTTTATTTAGTGAAATTTAAACTAAAACTTTGATAATTTACCATAATCAATAGCAATTAGTAAATACATAGCCTAATTGTAGCTTAGCCTCAAATTTTATTACTTTTTATAAATGTTTTTTGTGAAGTTTAGCTAAATCATTATGCAGAAATAGTTTCTTTGTTCTACGAATTTTACTATGAAAAGAATTAATTTTTTAAAATCTTAGATAAAAAAACGAAGTATATTGTATATGATGAACATTAAGTTTGGTTTGACTTTCAATAACAAATTTAATACTTGAAGTGTTTTTATTTTCTTTGCTTCAACCTTTGCAACTTATCAGTTCTATCTTAACATGCTCACCAATAAAAGTTTTTTTTTAATAAGTACAATGTTTCAAAAAAAAGCTTACTTTAACTCACTGTGACCCTTAAACGACTTTTTATTTTAAAGTAAAGATTATGTCTCTTCTGATCCGTACTAGAAGCTGTTGTTATACAATACAAAAAGTAAACATGAATAACAATTTTAATATACTACAGAACTATTAAAACTCAGTTTTCATAAAAAATCTATTGTTTCAATAACAACTCATACTGATTATAAAATTTTATTTGTTTTTATATTTATTATTATCTGATTATAATATATAACTGTCGATTCCTTTATTCAGTAAGCGCTTTTGATTTTCAATTTTTTCTAAACTATATTACATTAATCAGTATGTGTGTATACAAAAGTAAATGTTTATAAAATTATTTTGTAACTATAAGCTAACTGTTTAGTTTGGATATAAAAGCATACTTAACACCTGGGTTTTTACTAAACTAGGAAAAATAAAATCCGGGACTTTTTATTAAAAAAAAACTATAATTTAAAAAAACCTTGTGTTGAATATATGCTTGTCAATTAAAAGTTATCAAAAATTTGTCTAAATGAAAATTTTAAAATGTATGAATTAATTTTGGCATTCTGAAACATTATTAATATCATACAACAGAAAAATAAGATTTTGTACTAAAGCTGTTGTAAGTTTTTAATATTTTAGTGAAAAATTAGTCAACTGTTAAACCTTAGTTAAGTTTTGTATCCTTAATAACTTTTGATAAAAACATAGACATAAGCATTTAGCTTTCTTTTGCATATTTTAAAATGAATTGATATAGACATTTTATAACTTGGGTATTTTACACATAGTGAAAAGATTGCTAAGTTATCTAATTATGTAAATGCTTATGTATAATATGAATAACTTATAAATAACTAAAAACTTTAGTACTTAACTGTTGATAAAAAAGACATTCAATTTTTCTAGCATTCTTAAGGTTTTTTTTAAAGAAATGAATTTATCAAGAATATTTATAATACAATATCTTATACAATATATTACAATGAAGTATTTTATTATCTCCTTTAATAGAAAAAAAAATATTATATTTTGTGTTTAGAACGCTAGTTTTGAAATCATCATTTGAAAAGAGTAATACTTTAGTGAAAAGTTATAAATATACTTAATTTTTGATCTTCATATTACATTAAATGCAATTCAAAGTATTGAAAAGTTATAAATTAAAAATAAGTCAAGTATTGTAAATAAAAAATTAATTAAACTAATTTATCAACTAAAACAAATTATGATAAGAACAAGTTTCGAGTTTTGTTAAACTTTTTTAACAATTTTCGATTTATTTCCCTTGTCACAAATATCATAGTTTTAGTTTTATCTTATATTAGTAAAAAAAATTATAATTATTATAAGTATAAACTATAGTTATTAAAAGCATAAACTACTATTTACATAGGCTATTTATAACATTAAGAGCTTAACAAAAGAATTTGTCATTTGAAAACCCCAGGTGAACTTAATTGTATATTTAAGAAATAATCTTTTAATTATCAAACTTATAACTTATAATAAAAAAATTAACACTACTTAAGTAAATATATTCAGGCGACTATCAATCAGTTTTCGGTTAGGGGATTTTTTTGGTTCATTGAAACAAAAAATTGGTAAAAAAAAGGTGCTCACCTTTCGGCGGCACCTTCAAGAAGTTTGAGACTTGAAAAAAAATATATTCATAAAAATGATAAGTGGAATGATAAAAATACAGCTACAAACGACAAAAAAAAATTACTCTCTTGAGGTAGCTAATTTGTAAAAAATTGGTAAAAAAACAGACGCTCATCTTACGATGAACGTCTTTCAAAAAAAAAATATGGAAGAAAAAGTTGGAAAAAATTCGAGCAAAAAAGGCCCCAATTTCGCCCGCGGGCGAAATTGGGGCCTTTTTTGCTCGAATTTTTTCCAACTTTTTCTTCCATACTCTACCAATCCTTCACTTTCCATTCAAAATTCAATTCTCACAACTTTTCGAAAAAACTCCCCCTCCCTTAATTTGAAAATATTTTTTCAAAGCTTCTGCTTCCACCGCAAAATGCTTTTTATCAGCTCTGACCGTGACGGCGACTGCGAGATGCAGCCGCTTCTCTGCCCGTCACATTTTGTGTGCTTCACCTTTCGCCCCTGCATTTTCTTCCGTCTTCTCTGCTTCAGTCGCCCGCTTGAAGCTTCTATAAATGCACGGCTTTAATCACTTCATTTCTGCACTCGTTCTTTTAACTGGGCTGAATCATCTCAGAGCTTTATGCTTACTTCTATGGCTGCTTTCGGACGGTAATTGCCTTTATTCTTGCTCTAATTTCCCTTCCTACACATTCAATCGGGTCTGCTATGCGACCTTTAACTGCTGCGCTCTTTCGATGCCAGCTTAAGTCGACGGCCAGTCGACTCAAGCTATAACCAATCTCTGCCTGCATAAACAACCAACCCGCCTTGACGACTTCACGTCTACCCGCCTCTACGGCCAGTCGACTCAAGCTATAACCAATCTCTGCATGCATTAATACAACCTGCCTTGACGACTTCACGTCTACTCGCCTCGACGGCCAGTCGACTCAAGCTATTACCAATCTCTGCCTGCATTAACAACCAACCCGCCTTGACGACTTCACGTCTACCCGCCTTTACGGCCAGGCATTTCCTCGTTAAAAGCCTACAACGCTTTGCATTATAAAATCCCTAAGCGTCAAGTCGACCGAACGCACAAAAGCGTATCTCTTACTAGTGTAACATTAAGCATACGCGTATGATGCCGAAATGCTCTTGTTGGAAATAAACTACTAGGCTACCTCAAGAGAGTCAAAATTTCACCTTTACTCAACTTTTTTTCATTACATGTACTTCTTTATACCTATATAAAATTTGTTTAGTCTTATAAAATTTTTGCCAAACACTTTACAGAAACCGATAAGGTACGCACTTTAAAAGGTACGCACTTGAGTAAAATTAAGTTTCAAATAAAGTGTACATCAGCTCTTAACATTTTACCAGCAGTCTAATAAGGTTATCATACCTCTTTATAAAAATTATTCTGATAAAAAGTGTACTTTGAGCTAAATTGTTTGTTTATTATATAAGTATGCTGTATAATTGTAACGTTATACTACTAATTTCTTGTTTATTTTTGCTAACTAGTTTTTGTTTTCTCACAACCAAACAAACGATAGTGGCAAACTTGCTGTGAAAATATCGAACATTCATCTGAGCACATAGGAGTCAAGTTTTACCTGCAACATGCACATTATTTCACGGAATTTAAATCCATGGTGATTGGAAACAAGAGCAGGAGAAACTCACTTGTCAAAGCTGCATACAAGACTTTTGAGCTAAGTATATTTGAAGGTAAAATATATACAATATTTACAAACATGTACTTTAAAAGCTATTTGAGAAACCTACTAACTTGTATTAGTTTTTAGATAAGTGAATTTAAAAAAATGTATTATGTTTAAGGCTTTTTATATTAAATCAATTACAAACTGGTATTATTTTTTAAGGCAAAACTTTGCAACTTTTTTAACATGGTGAAAAGAAATAAAAAAAGGCTAAAACTATTCAGTTGATTAAATTAACAATTTTTCATTTTTAAAATTACAACTTTTATTTGCTATTAAAAGAAGAATATATTTAAACAATATTTTAGGACAAAAGTTTTCAGCTGTAGCTACATTTTTCTTTCAATAAATACTTAAATTGTTTTCATTAAGTTTTTTAAAATCTAGAAAACAAACAAGATCTAAAAAGCTATAATACTTTTTTAGTCAGTTTAAAATTATGAAAATAGGTTATATTATTTAGTAAATGTAGTTCAATTTAGTCAGTCAAAATAAAAAGATCAGTTAAAAGTTAAGAGTTTAGCTGTTTGAATTTTTTTGGAGACAGTAATGCCTAAAATAAACTTAAACTTTTCAGAGTTTTACTTTGAAATGATTTTATTCAGAATGATTATTTTAGTTATAGTTCTGGGGATTTTAAGTTTTGCAAATGCAAAACAAAGCTACCTTAATAATGATAACAAAGTGGAGTTTAAAGGGCAAATTGAAAAACTAATTTACAATCTAGGTATGCTGAAACTGTTTTAGATAAGTTTATCTATTCAAGCACTATATTTTTTTAGTTTTATTTATTTTATTTAAAAAATAAGACTTATTTGGGTAAATCTAACATTAAAAATAAAGTACTTTCAAAAAGTTTGAATTATGTCGAACTAAGTGTAATTTTAATTATGTTTTTTTTTACCAATGATTCAATAATTTTTAATTTTTGAAAAAAAAATAACAAAAGTTATCGTTCTTAAAAATTATATTAATTTTTAGTTTATATTTGATTATTTAATATTTTTCTTTTTTTGCATACAAAACTTGTCTAAAAACTTTCTTTTTGTTTCGTTTAAAGTAAAATGTAGTCGTCAAATAATAAACATAGTTTAAACTTAAATGTTATGTTTTTGGCTCTTAGATTTCAACGACTGTAGTAGAAAAGTTTTATCTGGAAACGGAAATATCTGTAAACGAAACAATAATACCCAATATTTTCAATGTAACCCATTTTAAAATAGTAATTATACTTCACACCCTTACTTTACTGTTTCGTGTACAAGAGGTTTGTTAAGTTTTAATTTTAAAAACAAATATTTCTTTTTCTGCTAAACTTTTTAAGAACCCTAAATATTTATTGTATTATTGTTTTAAAATGCTCAGCAATGATTTAGTAAGATTTTTTTTATCTGGTGGTGAACAATGCCAGTCAAGCTGAATTTTTTTTTGTGTTTTACATACTTTCTTTATAACCGAAAATACTATCAAATTTTATATTTCTTATTTTAAGTACTATTATTTTTGTAATTCAAAAAAACTACAAGACTGTCAAAATATTTAGACTTTTTAGCAGAGCAGCTTTATAAAGCTGTTGTAAGATTTATAAGTTGTCAGCTATAATTTTTTCAGAAAACTTTTTTGTTGTTTGTGATATTTGGGATGCTCAAAGTCGAACAAATTGTAACGTGTTGGAGGAAGAACTAATTGAAAGTGAGTATTTTTTAATATTTTACTTGATTCTTGGCAACGATATGAAGTTAAGTATTAACTACAAAATTAAAGTTATCGTTATACATTATTTTTTTAATATTTAGTATTTCATTAATTATTTTTATACTCGTAAATGCTTTTAGTATATTAAGTAATTTTATAAATTGAAAATAGTAGAAGATTGTCTAAAAAATGATTAAACTAGAAAAATGGTTAACCAAACTAATGCAACTAGACAGCAAAAAATCTAATTTCTAGCTACTTTTTATTACTAATATTATCTTATTACATTATTTCAAAACATCATTTAGTTAAAATAAACCTTACTTTGAAACTTTTTTATAAAGTGTATTAGTTTTAAAAACTGAAGTCTTTAACAATTTTATACTCGTCGAAAGGCATTTATTCTTAAAAATAGTTAGTTAATTTAGAAAAAAATAGTTTTAATAACTTTATGTTAACTTGATATTGTTTATATTCAAACCTACTGACCAAAATATGTTCATACTAACAGACAGTTCAGCAGAATATTGTACAAACAAACAGTGGTTACAGGCTGGCTGTAACAACAGCCAAATATGTGTAAGTCACTCGTACGCTTATTACGATTCTGTGGTAAAACTATTGCCTCCGAGGTCGAACATGAGATCAACATTTTTCAAACTCTCTTGTGTTGACAGGAGCAAATGGATGAAATTAAACTTGAAAAACGAAAGATTGAAAACAGGTTTTGTAGATTTATTATCATTTTTTATACAGTTATATAAATGATGTTTTATATTGCTTATGAACAATACAAACTAAACAACATGATTGAGCGTTTTATTGTAACGCAAGTGAACAATTTGTTTTATGTAACTTCTTTTAATAGTTTTTGTTTATCTAATATACTTTTTATTTGTCTTTGATTTGTTTTGTTCGTTAACGCTTATGTTTTTTTTAAATAAAATACAAGAGAGATATTTGGGTTTCTTAAATACAATTTTAAAGAGATGCACATTAGTAAAATAGTTTTTTCAAATAAATTTCATTTGTAGTTAGATAACTTTTTTTTTTTAATAACAATTTTGATTCTTAAATTTAACATGTTTTAAATTTTTCTTATACTAAATTATCAATTAGATATAATACTATGCAAAAAAATGATAAGTAATCATTGTACAAACATTATTATAGGTTCATCAATGGCTTACTTACGCGGACATTTTGAGTGTGAACAAAATAAAGTTTGTAGAATTAATAAAAGGTTTACTTATTGCAGTGATTGTAAGAACTTCTTGCCTTTTCAAAATGTATCTATCATGGGTAAATAAATTTAAACATTACAATTTTAAACTAAAATAATATCTACGAAGATTTTTCTTAAGCATGTTTTCATTTGCTTAATAGCTAAAATTATGCTTTGGTTTTTCTGTATAATTGAATATTTTATGAAGATAGTTTCAATAATAGAGTAATAAATTTAAAAATATAATGTTAAGTTTATCTCAATTATTTATTTTAGTAAGTTTTTTTAGTGTTTTAATCTTACTATAAGAGAATAGTTCTATAGAAAGCGTCAGGATAACAACGTAATTGTCTTTTAAAATTTATATTGTAATTAAATACCTAATATAAACAATAACATTATTAAAAATAACAAATAATTTTAATTTTGAAAACATACAAAAATATTTTTTTGTTTTAACAAGTGACTTTTAATTTCAGGAAACAAAACACAGCTTAAAAGTGATGAAGTGTCAATACAAATATTAATTTTTGCCTGTTATGCTAGTAACTACACAACGACACCTTGTGGAAAAATTGATGGGGTTATGATAAAACAACGAGGTTTGTTTTATTCAATACATTATTTATTTATAGTGTTTTGAAAGATAAAAAATATTAAAAGATTAGAATGTTTTCATTACTAGTTTAATTAATAAATGAAATTTTAAGGTTTAAAACTTAGCTTACTATTAATTGCCTAATAAGAGTTAACTAGTATAGATCTCAAAACCAAAGTATTTAGCTATGATATTTGCATATCCGATTCTTTTTAAAAGCTAAACTCAAATCAGAAATTTAATTTCTGTTGAAACATTTTTTTTACAAGTTCATACAATTTTAAAACAATTATACTCTGTAACAATGATGACCTGAAAATATCTGGTAAATCTTGAACAGGTTTTTATAACATTTTGTTTAACAATAAATTCTTACCAAATTAAACTTTAAATGTGATTTTTTGATCTCATTAAGCCTCATTATTAATTTTAATTTGAGATAAATATGTTTCCCTGACAAGTTCATTACAGTTGATCTTTGTTACAATGGTGACCTGCAAAGACCTGGGAAATCATGCAACCTACTGAAGTACGCTTTCAAGCTGAATTCAACTCAACCTGGGCTAATATATGAAAAGTTCAAAAGTTCCCATTTTGTAATTCCTGTGTACTATGAAAATCACAACAACAAAAACAGCCAAGCGTTAGTGTTTTGGTTGAGTTTGTATACATTACAACGGTAAAAGAGTGTAAACTAATTTGCTGTAAGGTGCAATTGATGTAAAGTATTCGGTTGACTTTAAGTTTACTATTTAATTTACAACTAGTATATTATTACTTTTTTTAACTGTTTAAAAAACAGGTTGGAAACAACGTTAGAAAACTCAGAAAATATCACAACCCTTTTAAATAATTATTTTTCAAACAACAATAAAACCACAGAACAAAGTGTTTTGTACAATCACACTAATGTTACAACAAAAAGAAACTTAGAAAACTCAAAAGACAGTTTCAATTCTAGTGCAACTACTATAGCTTTAAAAATTTCTACAACAAAAGATATCAAAAACACATTCAAAACGTCATCGGTCGATGCTACTGAAGCGTCTACAACTGTTCCAACAAACAAATCGGGCAAATCAAAACAAGATGCTAGAAGCATTACCAAAACAGATAAAGATAGTCCTGAATCGGATAACAGCAAATATGTTTACACTATTGTTGGATTGTCCGTTTTCATTGTAGTTTCTGCAATAGTATTAATAATAAAAAGGTTATATTTTTAATAATATTTATAATACGTTAAACAGTGCTGCTTTAAATTTAATTATTTTATTAATGTTAACTAACTAATTTTTCAAACTAAAATACTATTCAAATTGGAACAGTATAATTTCAAGTTGTTTAGACATAAAGTTTTATGAATTTAGCTGTTTAGTTCCATATATTTACATCTTTAAGTTACGTATAATTAAATCAACAGATCGAGACTTCTAAAGAAGTTGAAGAACGGTAGAAGATCTGAAGACAACATGAAAGGATCGAGTCCCAAGATCTTGGGAGATCAAGCTTCTGGAGTGTATGAACATGTGAACGAAACTGAGAGTCGACTTACAACTAATATTATTTACCAGCCTTAGATTCAAAAACATTTTACAATATAGTTTATTTCTAACTAACCTTTTTTATTCTATGTATGATGAATTGTAAGCATTCAAAACTAAATAACTTATTTTAACAAGAGAATGGGAGTCAACTAACAACCATATTGTTTATCAGCTTTAGTTCGTCAAAATGCTTTAGATAATTACTTCTTTAATATTTTGTTTCTTTTTATCTTTGAAATCTGAATAATGTTAAGTACTTATTTAAAATATACTTAACTTAATAAAAATTAAATACAAGGCTTAATGAAAGTTTTAAGTTTTCATAGCTATGTTTTGAGAAATTGTTTATTTAAACTTTAAAAAGTATAATGAATACCTTACTTTAATACTATTTTTATAAATTTAAAACTAACAATGCTTGCTATGCACCGTTTAACAAAAAATTTCATTTTCTTCTTGTTTTAAATCGTTCTTTTTTGTTTATTTTACATTTCAACAAATTTTAAAAAGCTAATGATAAAACTTAATTATTTATTACACGACATAAGTTTACAAACATATTAAAACGTTAATTCAATTTTGTCAGCATAATCAATATTTAAAAATTTAGTTTATTCTTTTTAATTCATTTGAAAAGTATCATAACAAGAAACAAGTCACGTATTAAAATGTTTTCTAGATCTTTATTTTGTAACCTCTCAATGTCCTGCAACTATTTACAAGTATTACGCTGTATAAGAGGTTCTATTCAATAAATTATACAATATTTTTGTTTATTGTTAAGGTTAAGGTAAAGCATAATCAGCTAGTATCATCAAAGTAATTTTTAGTAAACTATTTGTAGACTAGATGAAAATTTAGTTTTTAATGTAATACTTAATCATTGAAGGATTTTTATTTTTACAAACTAAACTTACTTTGTTATGATTAATAATAATTAAATCTATATTAAGTTTTTTACCACATATACGTTGAAATAGTTTTATGTAAATTTTTTATGAAACTTTAGACGAATTCCTTTATAACACTAAACAATTTTAGTTTAAGTTTAAATTAAATATAATCAGTACCTAACAAAAGATTTGCATAGAAGTAAAATTCTAAATTCAAATAATTTCCATCATAATTTACTCTTTTTTAAAGTAATTTTATTTTTTTGTTATACTTATTTAACTTATTTAGTTTTACTTTACCTATGTATAAAATTTTTCGTCCACAACTAGAAACACAAAAAAGGTTTCTAATTAAACTTACTGAAAGAATATGGCAAGAGTTGACCCAATATAAAAATTTATAAAACTTTTAGGAGTATTTCAAGGACATGTAATATTTCTTAGCTTTTGTATGACATTTTTATAACATGAAAAACAACTATAATGCTTTTATGATATGTAGTGATAAGTTTCTAGAGTTTAGACTAAGCAAAGAAATAAACATAATTCAGATATAATAACTTAATTTTCACTAAACCTTGTCTCAGAAAACTATTCAAGTTTTTTTTTTATAAGTGTTAACTATTTAACAACTAACAAAAATTTTACAAAGACAATTTCAGAATGTGTTGACAACAAAGAACCAAGCAGAAAGAAACGCAATTCAGTAATAAAGAGGTAAATATTTGAGTGTGTTGAATAATAGATTTATAAAAAAAAATAATGCTGAATTTGTGTCAATTGTTTTTTAGTAAGTTTTTTTAGTGTTTTTAGCTTACTATAACATATTAGTTCTATAGAAAGCGTTAGGATAGCAACATAATTGTCTTTTAAAAATTTTGTTGTAGTTAAATACCTAATATTAACAACAACATAATTATAAATTACAAATAAATTAAATTTCAAAACATACAAATTTTTATTTTATTAAGTGAAATTTTATTTTAGGAAATAAAACACAGCTTAAAATGATGATGTGTACTTATCTATTTTATAAGTTAAATATTATCTAACAAATTTCTAGTAAAAAAAAAAAAACATGTGAGTACGTTATCTAAAGTAAGCAGACAAAACTAGAAACGATATTAGAAATCAAAATAGTAATTTCAGATGAAGCTTAAAAATTAAAGAAAAAAGTTTAAAATTATGTTTTAGATAAACATATAAAGTAGGTTTCTTTTAGTAGAAAGTGTTAGTTTTATAGACAAACAGTTCTATATAGATGATTGATTAGTTTCAAAGGAGATTAAAATCTTATTTAAAAATTAAACTTCGACATTTTTCTGTTTTAGTTGATTGTTGTAATAATTTAAATTGAAATAATACGAAGTGTATATATTTTTGCAACTTTATTTGAAAAAAATAATATAGATTCTCTTTAAAAATTAAATTAAGTAAAGTATAAGTTCAAAAAAGGTCGTTACTTAATCAAATATGATAGTTAGCTTTAAATGTACTGCTTTTTTTACTTTTATGTCGTAGTATTCATTAAATTCTAATTTAAGTTTGTTGCCTTACATGTTATTTTTTTTTTAATTCAACTTACAAAACAAAACTATAATTATTTTTATTTGTACAAAATTAAACTTTTAAGCCTTGTACTAAAGTATTAATAAATTGAAAAACACTTTTGCTTATTTAACTTTTCGCCCATGATGTTGTAAAGATATTTAATAAACAAAAATAAAACCCACAGTGCTGTAAAATTTTCAGAAAAAAAATATTTCCAAGCACAAATGAAAACAAAAAGACTTTGATGGCTAAAGAATTCAGGTATGTATTTATTTAATATTTATTTAATGACCAACTCAACAAAAAAATTAACTGATACAATTATTATATTTTCACATATAGGCCTTATTGTTCTTAACAAAATTATCATAAGAGTTGCCACACAGTCAGACTAGTTTAAATTTAAGAAAACACAGACTTGATTAAAGTTTTTTTTAAGTCAGACCTTTTTAAATTTTATATTCTTATTACCAGGCTGTTTTTTTACTTTAAAACTAATCTATTTCATCTTAATTATTCAAATTTATCTTAACTCAAGCCATTCTAATGGTTTTTGAAAATATTCAAGCTTGATTAATGTATATTTTGGAGTCCAGATATAACCTGGAATTCAAAAATTAAGGAAAATATGATCTAGAGTTAAATATATTTTTCTTTAAACCTGGAAATGTAAACAAAAATCTTCTTATCAACCAATACTTAAATAAATTTTTATGAAATTTAGTAAAAAGATGAAATCTAAATAAGTTAAATTGTAATGCAAAATAGTTTTATAAATTAGTTAGATTTTTATTAAAAGGAATTACAGTACCTTTCCAGTTATTCTATGCTATAAATAGCAACAAAACTTGTTTTCCAAAAAACTTAAAGAAAATAAAAAAACTGAATTTATTGTTTTTTAACCAGTGCATTAAAAGCATGAGTTATTATTTTTCCAAGTTTTAATTACTCATAATAAAATCAGGCTGTAATAAATTCATATGGATTTCAAATAAAATTTCTCAAACTGTTCAAAACTTTTTTGATGGCTTTGGTTGCAAACATTAAAAATAAAAATAAATTTAAGGTTGCCACACACCTATGCTCAGGATATTTTTGAGTTTTTGAAAATCTCAGGATAACTGGATTTTATTAATATATTTATATAACTCAGGCTTATTAAGAACAGTTTTGTGTTTTTTATAATAGACTTAAGATAGTTCAAATAGAAAAAAAATCTGGACAGATGGATCTTGTTTAATAATTGCTATTTTCAGTATAACTAGTTTTCTTCAAGAACTTGATTTTTATTGATTTTGAGATGCTTGTTTTAGTTTCCTGCTGGCTTTTCAATACTTTTAGAAATATCATTGTGTTTGTGCTACAGCAAAAAACACTTTTAAGGATTTTAAAAAAATCAGTAAAGCTCAGAATAGCTTAAGGTCACTTAGTACAGTTTTTTGACTCAAAGATTGGCAACCCTGTAAGTTTAAGTACCATGTGTTTGATAATACTTAATAATACTTATTTACCATATACATTACAAAGTTTTAGTTTACTTTAATTTTAATTACTATAATTTACAAAGTGACAAGTACAACATAGGGCGCCTATTTTACTTGATAAATCTGAATTTTGACAAACTCTCATGAGTTAAAATAATAAGTTCTGAGTTGAACAAAAATAGTTAAGTAATTACATAGGATGTTCACCAATATCGAAATTACATCATATTTAATATCTATTGTCACTATAGTTTTATGCTAAAAATCAATGTTTAAAGCCTAGTATGTTTAATCTAAAGAAATACTTTGTTTTAAACTAGCTTTACAAATAGATAAATAAAATTAAATTTGTTTAATATAAAATAATAAAAATTAAATTTTTATTTTCTAGATTTGTAGTATTATAAATTATTCTAAAATGATTGTGATTAAACATTCAAGTTTTATTGATTTATGATTTATAAATTAGATTTTATTATATGTATTTATAAATTGTTGTTTTTGTCTCAAATTATTGTTAAACTAGACCTCAAAATAAAGTTTCAGTTTGATATTGGTGTACATCATGCTAGGTAATTATCAATATTTGTGATATATAAATTAGAATTATTGTTATTTAAAGCTATAACTATTTTATTATATATTAAAAGTATCATAATAATATCTTTTTAGTGATAAAATAAACATTTTTTTGTCTTAGATTTTAATTTTAACTAAAAAAGGACAGTTAAGCTTGAGCTTAAAAAAACCTGGAAGAAAATTAGAAAACTTGGAAAAAATATCTTATATACCAGTGGCCACTCTTTTAATAACATACTACCTGAAGTTAAATTTAAATCATTAGTTTTGTTGTTTTGTTTAATTAACTTTTTTTTCAGTTTAATAGGATTTTACACTAATAAGTTCTATTATAAATAAATTAATAATAAAACTGCTGGAGATTAACTGTTCTGATATAATTTATTGTATATTAATAATTTTAAGTACATGTAGTGCTGAAATAATTATATTTTTAAAAGAAATGTTTCAGCAGTATTTATATTTACGTAATGGTTATAACTGTACAAATATATTAAAAAAAATTAAACTGATAAATGTACTTATTACATAAAGTTTTGATATTATGCTCAATATATAAATGGTTACATAAAACTAATGTACTTTATGAAGTTATTGTTGTTTTATACATTTGGCTTAACAGTATTTCTGGGGGTGCACAACTATTCAAAATCTGATAATTCAAATTCTTAAAAAAAAAGTTGAAAAGGAAACAACTAAAAAAGTAATGTATATATGGAAATATAAAAAAAAATATTTAGATCCTATTAGTATCTACAATCCGTTTTTTTCTTTTTGCAAAACATAAAATATTTTTTGAGATGGGGCTTAAAAAGAGTAAAAAACTTATTTAATTTTAATAATTTTAAAACATCTTAAAATTTTTTTAAGGTTTTGCGAAAAAGAAAAAGCAGCTTGTAGATATTGATACAATCTACATTTGTATTTTTTATTTTTTTCAAATTTATAATACTTTTTGGGATATAGTCTTTTAAATATTTTTATAGGAATTTGAATTGTTAAAATTTGACTTGCTTAAATTTGAATTGTCATTGAATTTGAATATGGCTAGTACTTTTCACCTTTTTTTTAAGTTTAAAGTTACATTGGATATGTTACAGACTAGGTTTGAGTGTTTAACAATTTGCTTATGGTAGGAGCAAACTAAAATTTAAAGGTTAAAAGCAACTTGTAGCGCCTGCTTTTAAACTTTCTAACAGGAGCTAATGTTAAACTTTTTTATGAAATATTATTTAAATTGATTTTATCTACCTAGGTTCTAGTTTTAAATTACAGTAACCTCTCGGATCTTTACGCACTCGTGACGTTACGCACTCTCATTTAGTTACGCATTTTAGAATTCTATAAAATTCAGAAAATAAAAATTTTATTTTTTTTAATATTGCACAAATTACGTTTAATGTATATTTCAAATTAAAATATGTTTTTGAATGCTAACACATCTCTCTTTATCTTTAGACTTTCTAAATTTATGTTCCTTGACTAAATGATTAACATTTAGTTATACCTCAGTATACCAAAATTTTGTTAACAATAAGAGATTAAATCAAAATTCTAAAATAACCATGACTGTGTTTAATAATGAAAGTATAATGAAATAATAAGAGTTTAAAACACAAAGAAATAATACAGCAGTCTTGCACATATATTAATAAATAGCATTTTATAATTGTCAAGAAGTGCTTACTTATAAACTGAATTTGCTAAGTAGAATAGAATATAAATGTCACATATTAAATACTTAATATTAAAATAGTAAAATTATTTCTACTCGTATTGTTATTTTATAGAAATTCAAATCCTTTTTTTAAATATATGTATAGTTTTATCTGTTGTTTTCATATTTATAAATAAAGTAAACAAATAGTTAAAAGTGCCCAGTCTGCTTTAAACTAGAAGCAATATTAAAAAACAGCCATTATAGTGAGTATGTTTGGTACCTCTCGTTTCTTTACGATCTCTCATATCTTTACGCAGTCTTTCTGTGGACACAATGTGCGTAAATAAGCGAGAGGTTACTGTATACAAAAAAGAAAGAATCACCGTATTTGTACTAGTTATAAAATTATATACAAAACTTTTAAATGAATGTCGTTAAAAGTGTAACCATTGGAGACTTTATATCATTCACAATATTTTGAATTTTTTTTTTTAAATACAGTTATAACTACTGTTATTGGCACAGTTTATTCCAACATTGTTTTACAAAGATTAAAATAGGCTCTTAAATGAAAGTTTAGAATGTGAACTATTAGTAAGTTTTAAAATAATATAAAAGTTATATTCGTCTTTTATTTATAGCCATTTTGTAATAATGTTTCAGTATAAACCATTGGACAGCATTTTTTTAACTGTCAATTTTATCTTAATTATTTAACTTAATTACAAATCTTTTCAAATTTAAAAGTACATACCAATTTTTTATAAAATGATCCTTGCACTATTAAAGCAACCTGTCAGAACAAAATAATTATGCTAATTAATTCATTATTCTGTTTAATTTTAATCGGGTCCATCATTGTTGACACAATGTTGATACAAATGCGTAAATTTTCCAAAATATTAAATATACTTATAGTTAGTGTATATACACTACAGTGACCTCTCTCTACGCACAGTTTTCCCACAGCAAAAGTGCGTAGTTACACAAGAGAACGTAATTTAAAAAGAGGTGCATTACAAAGTTGAAAAAAAATCAACTGAATATTTGCAAGAACATGCATTTTTACAAAAGTACATTTTAATTTGAAGTATTATGTTGTTAATTGAAAAAATACAATAAATTTATTGCTTCAGTAGTAAAAAAGGGTGCACGACTATTCAAATTTGGACTATTCAAATTCCGACAATTTAAATTTTTAATAAAAAATTGTAAAGGCTATAAGTAAAAAAATAAGATATATTTGTCAAAAATAAAAAATATAAATGTAGGTTACATAAATATCTACAAGACATTTTTTATATTCTGCAATAAACTTAGTATTTTTTGAGATATGGCTTGAGTAAATCAAAAAACATAGTTATTTTAGTAAATTTATGAAATCTTTGAAATGTTTTAGATTTTGCAAAAAAGAAAGCTTGTAAATATTAACAAGATCTAAATATGCATTTTTTATTTTTTTCAAATTTATTTTACTTTATGAGATATAGTCTTTTTAGTAGTTTTTTAAGAACTTGAGTTGTCAGAATTTGAGTTGTCCGAGTTTGAATTGTAATTTAACCAGTAAAAAAGCTTTAAATTATAAATTTTTGAGAGTTCTAACAAACGTAACCAAACGAGAGTGGGTAGATTTGTGAGAGGTTATTGTATTTAAACAGAGTTCTAACAAGTTGTTGCTTATTTAAGTATAAGTTTGTTATTGAAAAATTTCATACAAAATAAAGTTCAATAGATTTCGTTCACCAAAAATTATAAAAAAAAAAGTTACTAAGCAGTAGAATTTATCTATTTGAAAATATGCTAATAAAAATAGAAACAGTTAATAAGTATTTTTTAGACGGATAAATGCTCACACACTTTCGCTTGGAACAAGATACAAATCAAAACTTTACAAAAGTATTCTGCCCTTATTGGAAAGATTGTTTCAACTGCCAACTAAGTCAGTTTTTTTATTAAACTTAGTGTTTTGATAATATGAGCTTTGTAATGATTAAGATTTATACAGGTTTTTAATCCACTAAAAAGTTTCTGAAACTATTTGCGTTTAATAAATTTAATTTAATTTTAACTTTTGTAAGTGACTCAGCTTTCTATCCTTATAAATAAATTTAGTTTGTATATATTTGTACAAAATGCTACTTAGTACGCAATATCAAATAGTTACTAACAAATTTAATTCCATAATTAAGTTAATATATACTTAAAGTTTTATGTATGAATTATGTTCTTACTACAATTGAACTTTAAGTAAAAAATCCTAGTTTTCATAGTTATGATTATTTAGTGTATAAACTAATTTATAATTATATATTCATAATTATACAGCAGTTACGATGTTTAGTCTGAAAGTTATTGCTAAAAAACATCGAGTATGAATATGAGGCCAACTATATAGTTTTAGCTCGATATTAGTACGAATTTATGCTGGGTATTTAACAATAATTGTTTTCTTTACATTTGTATAAGACTTATTTTTCAAGATGACTGTTTAAAACATACCTTTTCTATACATCGATCCTTGCACTATTAAAACATCATGTCAGAACAAAACAGTTATGCTAATTAATCAACTAAATATTACTAACTAATTCTTATTGGGTCTATCAAATGTTGTACAAATTCGTCAATCTTTTAAAGTACTAAATTTATCTGTGGTTAGTGTATATACATTACAGTGACCTCTCGCAAATTTACGAATACTGTGCCTACAAAAAAAAGTGTAGTTAAACGAAAGAACGTAATTTAACGACAGGTGCAATGTAATTTTAAAACCAAAACAAGTGAATATTTGCAAGATTATGCATTTTTACAAAAGTAAATGTTGTTTATAGCATTATTTTGTTAATTCAAAACATACATTACAATAAATTATTGGTAGATAAACTTCAAATTGTATACATTTTTGTGTTTTTTTTGTAGATTTGTGAGAGATTATTGTATTTATTCAGTGTTTTAACAAGTTGTTGCTTATCTAAGTGTAAGTTTGTTATTGAAAATTTCACACAAATAAAAATTCATTAGATATCGTTCACCAAAAATTTAGGAACAACTAATACAATTAACAAGCGGTAACATTTATCTTATTAAAAATATGCTAATAAGAAGAACAACATGAAATAGATATTTTTTTGAGACAGATAGATGCTCACACACTTATGCTTGGAACAAGATAAAACTCAAAACTGTTCAAAATTCTTCTTATTGGAAGGATCGTTTAAACTGCAAACTAGGTCAGTTTTTTTTATTAGTTTTAGTGTATTAATAATATGAGCTTTGTATTGCTTTAGATTTATACTGGTTTTTATTCCATTAAAAAGTTTCTAAAACCATTTGCGTTAAATAACTTATTTTATATTTTATAAGTAACTCAGCTTTCTATCCTAAAAAATAGATTTAAAATTTGTATATAAATTTGTACAACATTCTACTTGGTGTATAATATCAAATAATTACAAACAAGTTTAAGTTCATAATAAAGCGATTATATACTTAGAATGTGAACTATAAGTAGGCTTATCAAATGTTAACAAAATTTTAATAATGTACTTATGTATAGTCATTTTGTAAAAATATATCAGTATAAATCATTAAACAGCAGTTTTTTTTACTGCCAATTTTCTCAGTAAATTATAAACTGACTACAAATATTTTTTTATTTTTACAATTAAGAGTAATATCGATTTTTTTATAAAGTGATCCTTGCACTATTAAAACAACCTGTCAGATTAAAATAACTTTGCTAATTAATTAATTAATTATTCTAATTAATTTTTATTAAGTCCATAAATGTCGTAGAAATGCGACAAACTTTTTGAAGTATTAAAAATATCTTTGATTAGTGTATATGTATTACAGTGACCTCTCGCGAATTTACGCACAATAAGCAAAAACTTCGTAGTTAAACGAGAGATCGTAATTTACCGAGATGTGCATCACAAAGTTGAAAGAAAAACAACTGAATATTTGCAAGAATATGCATTTTTACAATCCACTATTTTAATTTAAAGTATTATGTTGTTAATTCAAGACATACAATAAATTTATTTCTACTATATTAAAAAAGCTTTAAATTATATGTATGTGTTTTGAGAGTTCTAACAAACGTTACCAAACGATAGTGGGTAGATTTGTGAGAGGTTATTGTATTTAAACAGTGTTATAATAAGTTGTTGCTTCTTTAAGTATAAGTTTGTTATTGAAAAATTTCATACAAAATAAAATTCAATACATATCGTTCACCAAAAGTTAAAGAACAAGTAATAAAATTATCAATTGGTAATATTTGTATAATTTAAAAATATGTTAATAACAATAGAAACAGTAAATAATTATTTTAGACGGATTAAGTGATCCTTGCACTTTTAAATCAACCCGTCAGAACAAAGTAATTGTGCTAATTATTTAATTATTCTAATTAATTTTTATTAGGTCCATCAAATGTTGTACAAATGCGTCAATCCTTTTAAAGTATAAAATTTATCTATGATTAGTGATTATAAAATGCAGTGGCCTCTCGCGAATTTACAAATACTGTGCCCACAAAAAAAGTGTAATTAAACGAAAGAACGTAATTTAACGAGAGGTGCTATATAAAGTTAAAACCATTTTATAGCATTATTTTGTTAATTCAAAACAAACATTACAATGAATTTATTGGTACAATATTGAAAAAGCTTCAAATTATATATATTTTTGTATTTTTTTTGAAGACTTGTGAGAGGTTATCGTATTTAAACAGTGTTCTAACAAGTTGTTGCTTATCTAAGTATAAATCTGTTATTGAAAAATTTCATACGAAATAAAATTCAATACATATTGTTCATAAAAAATTAAAGAACAAGTAATAAAATTACTAAGTGGTAACGTTTATATAAACTAAAATATGTTAATAAGAACAGCAACAATAAATAAATAATTTTTTTAGACAGATAGATGCTCACACACTTATGCTTGGAACAAGATACAGCTCACAACTGTACAAAATTATTCTGTCCTTAATTGAAGGATCGTTTCAACTGCCAACTAGGTCAGTTTTCTTATTAGTTTTAGTGTATTAATAATATGAGCTTTGTATTGCTTTAGATTCATAAGAGTTTTTATTCCACTAAAAAGTTTCTAAAACTATTTGCGTTTAATAATTTGTTTTATATTTTGTAAGTAACTCAGCTTTCTATCCTAATGAATAGATTTAAAATGTGTATATATTTGTACAAAATTCTTCTTGGTATGTAATATCAAATAATTACAAACAAGTTTAAGTTCATAATAAAGCAATTATATACTTAAAATGTGAACTATAAGTAGGCTTATCAAATGTTACGATAATTTTAATAATCTATTTATGTATAGGTATTTGTAAAAAAGAAATACATTGTTTTGCAAAAGTTAAAATAGGCTGTAAATAAAAGATTTGAATGTAAACTAGAAGTAAAATTTCAAATAATATAAAATATTTGGTCATCTGTTTATGAAAAGTCAATTAGTGAAAAATTTTCAGCATTAACCTATGGAATGCAGTTTTTTTGTTGTCAATTTTCTCAGTAATTTGTTTAAAAGTAAATAGCAAATTTTTTTTATAAAATAGTCCTTGCACTATTAACACAACCTGTCAGAACAAATTGAAACGATTATGCTAATTACACTCACCTCCCGCGAATCTACGCACATTGTGTCCACAGCAAAAGTGTGAAACTAAACAAGAGGTAGTAAATATACCTTCTATATCGGTTGTTTTTTTATATAATATTTGATTAAATACAGTTTTTGGACTTTACCGCTTTTATTGTTCGCAGAAATAGGTTACATTCAAGTTCTAATTGTGAAAAAGTTTTGAATAAAAATTTTTATCTGTTGAGAAAATATATATTTTATACCTTGAATAAATATTGTTCTATAATACCACTCAAGATAAGTTTAATCTTAGGTGGGCTTAGAAAAAATATGCTTAAAATAAAAGATTTATTGACTTGACATGAAACTTTATGCCATAAATATTGTGGGCAATTAAACAATGTACTTTGTTTGAATTGTAGGTATGAAGGGGGCTAAGAAACCTAAAATTTAAAAAACAAAGCCGTACAGTTTAAGAAGGTTTTTATCGAAGGCACTAACTAAAATTGCAAATTCATTATTTAATAAAAAATATATCTTCTATATTTATCCAAATATAAATTTGAATTATTTACGAAATATTTTAAACTATATTTTTTATTCTGTGAGAATTCTAAAATGCTAAACGGTAATGGGTGACCAAATGAGCGCTTAGATTTGTGAGAGATGACTGTAGTCCATTATTACTAATTACTTTAGTTGTGTCCATTAAAGTTGACACAAATGTTGTACAAATGCGTGGCTTACCTTTTCTCTTTTTTATATGAGTTTAGTAAAAAGGTAGTGACTAAGTTTATTTGGTTTTAGAAATATATTTTATAATGTTTTTGTAAAGTATGTCATTTGCAAACTTTTGAAAAAACTTAATTTATCCATGACTAGTGTATACACATTACATAGACCTTTCGCGTATTTACGCACAGTGTGCTCACAGCAAAAAGTGCGTAATTAAACGAGAGAACGTAATTTAACGAGAGGTGCATTACAAAGTTGAAACGAAAACGACTGAATATTTGCAAGAATATGCATTTTTACAACCCAACATTTTATTTTAAAGCATTTGTTGTTAATTTAAAACATACAATAAACTTATTGGTACGATATTAAAAAAGCTTTAAATTATAAATATTTATTTTAAGAGTTTTAACAAACGTAACTAAACGAGAGTGGGTAGATTTGTGAGAGGTTGTTGTATTTAAACAGTGTTCTAACAAGTTGTTGCTTCTTTAAGTATAAGTTAGTTATTGAAAAATTTAATACAAAATAAAGTTCAATAGATATCGTTCACCAAAAATTAAGGAACAAGTAATAGAATTAACAAGCGGTAACATTTATCTTATTGAAAATATGTTAGTAAGAAGAACAATATTAAATAAATATTTTTTCTAGACAGATAGATGCTCACTTACTTTGGAACAAGAAACAATTCAAAACAGTTCAAAATTCTTCTGTCCTTATTGGAAAGGTCGTTTCTACTGCCAACTAGGTCAGTTTTTTTATTAGTTTTAGTATTTTAATATAATGAGATTGCTTTAGATTTATACGGGTTTTTATTCCACTAAAAGTTTCTAAAGTTGTATGCGTTAAATAAGTTTTATTATCTTTTTTAAGTGAATAAACTTTTTAATTAATAAATAGATTTAAAATATGTATATATTTCTACTTAGTATGTAATATCAAACAATTACATACAAATTTATGTCTATAATAAAGCAGTTATATACTTAAAATTTTATGTACAGAGTATACTCTTACTACAATTAAACATTAAGTGAAAAATCATAATTTTCACAATATAAATTATTTAATTTACAAACTAATTTATAATTATTTATTCATACCTATACAAAAGTTACGATTTTAAGCCTTAAGTTATGGTTTAAATAACAACGATTATTAAAATAGACATAAGGCTAACTGCAAAGTTTCAGCTTGATATTGGTGTGAATTCATGCCGGGTGTTTCACCAATAGTGTTTTTCTTTACATTTGTATAAGACTAATTTTTCAAGATGACTGTTTCAAAACATACCTGAACGTTTATAATCTATTAAAAGCAACTTGTAGCTCATGCTTTTAAGCTTTTAAACAAGAGCTAATGTTAAACCTTGTAATAAAATATTATTTGAGTTGAGTTTGTCTACCTAGGTCTATCTGTAAATTATACATAGAAAAAAGAATCACAGTAATTATACTAGTTATAAAATTATATACGAAACTTTGAAATGAATCTTACTAGAAAAGTAACCATTGTAGACTTTATATTATTCACAATGTTTTGAAACAATTAAACTATTAAGTTTATCTATTATTAGTGTGTATACACTACAGTGACCTCTCTTTAATTTACGCACATTGTGCTCACAGCAAAAAGTGCGTAGTTAAACGAAAGAATGTTATTTAACGAGAAGTGCATTACAAAGTTAAACAAAGACTAAATATTCGCAATAATATGCAGTTTTACGACCCAACTTTTTGATTTAAAGTATTATTTTGTTAATTCAAAACATACATTAATTTATTGGTACAATATTAAAAAAGCTTTAGATTATAATTTTTTTTCGGAGTTCTTACAAACGTAACCAAACGACAGTGGGTAGATTTGTGAGAGGTTATTGTATTTTAACAGTGTTCTAACAAGTTGTTGCTTATTTAAGTATAAGTTTGTTATTGAAAAATTTAATGCAAAATAAAATTCAATAGATATCGTTCACCAAAAATTAAGGAACAAGTAACAAAGTTACTAAGTGGTAATATTTATATAAAATAAAATATGTTAATAAGAACAGCAACATTAAATAAATATTTTTTTAGACGGATAGATGCTCACACACTTATGCTTGGAACAAGAAACAATTTACAACTGTTCAAAAGTATTCTGTTCTTATTGGAAGGATTGTTTCAACTGCAAACTAAGTCAGTTTATTTATTAGTTTTAGTAATTTAATATTAAGATTTTGCTTTAGATTTATAAGAGTTTTTATTCCACTAAGAAAGTTTCTAAAGCTATTTGCCTTAAATAATTTTTTTTATCTTTTGTAACTAACTCAGCTTTCTATCTCAATAAATTGATTTAAACTATGTATATATGTGTACAAAATGCTACTAAATATGTTGGGTAGCTGTAAAATTAGCTCAAATTTACGAAATTGCACAAGGGCACAAAATTGCACGAAGAAACTTTTGCACGAGGTGACATAAAACTACACGAAGATACTTTTGCACGACGGTAAATTTTTGCAACAACATACATTTTAGCATGTAAAATATATATTTGTACAAAATGCTACTAATTATGTTATTACAATTGATTACGACCAAATTTATGTCAGTAAGGTTTAAATAAAAGGTTTTATTTTTACTGAAACTATTCATAATCTGAACATTTTTTCGATAAAAGTTTAGTTCAAATAAAGTATACATTTGCAAAATTGTTCACAATCTTTTATATTTAACGAATCACTTACACATAGTATATCTCCTTACTTATTTTGCTCATGATAGCTAAAATCGTCTCGAGGGGACATATTGTCCAACTTCGGGAAACCTCGATGTATATAATTGATAAAACAGAGTTATAATAAACTGTTACTTCATTGTTTCTAGTAAAATTGATATAAAGTAGACTGAAATCAATTGAATACACTAAGAAGTAATGAAGGTTAAGTTTATAAGCTTTTGTAACTGATTCAGTTTGCTGCCTGAATAAAAAGATTAAGACATTTTAAATTTATATATATTTTTACAAAATACCATTCAGTATGTAAAACTAAATAATTCCGAATTAATGCAAGCAAGTAAAAATTAAAACACAAACTTTTAAAAAAATTAGTTAGTTAAAAACAACTAGTATTAAAATAAAAGATAAACTAGTGTAACAAGTTATTAAATCAAGATAACGTACATATTTTAATGTAGATAATGATTGTAATAATAATTTTAAGTCGGAGCTATTGTTACCAATTATTCGATATGTACCAGCAATTGACGTTACTTTTAGTTTTATTCTGTATGAAGTGCTTAATTTTATAAATATTTTATTCTGTATGTTTGAAATAAGCGATGGTTAATCAAACAAAAATGTCTGCTAAATATTTATAAAACTTCTTTTACTACTAGCTACTCTTGATTATTTAATTTCAGCACAAATGTTGTACAAGTTTGTCAAATAATATTTTTTTGTTTGAATTCGGTATTGTTACCAGATAATTTTTTTGCAGTCAACACACATAGTTATTGTTAAAAGTTACATACATCAGTCCTATAGGGTCTATGTCATGGGTAGGCAGATTTTTATAAGTCGTGTCTTTCAAGAATAGTTTGCTCGCGTGCCAGACTTTTGAGAAAAAAATCGCAGTTATATTTAATAAATGTTTTATTTAGTGAAATTTAAACTAAAACTTTGATAATTTACCATAATCAATAGCAATTAGTAAATACATAGCCTAATTGTAGCTTAGCCTCAAATTTTATTACTTTTTATAAATGTTTTTTGTGAAGTTTAGCTAAATCATTATGCAGAAATAGTTTCTTTGTTCTACGAATTTTACTATGAAAAGAATTAATTTTTTAAAATCTTAGATAAAAAAACGAAGTATATTGTATATGATGAACATTAAGTTTGGTTTGACTTTCAATAACAAATTTAATACTTGAAGTGTTTTTATTTTCTTTGCTTCAACCTTTGCAACTTATCAGTTCTATCTTAACATGCTCACCAATAAAAGTTTTTTTTTAATAAGTACAATGTTTCAAAAAAAAGCTTACTTTAACTCACTGTGACCCTTAAACGACTTTTTATTTTAAAGTAAAGATTATGTCTCTTCTGATCCGTACTAGAAGCTGTTGTTATACAATACAAAAAGTAAACATGAATAACAATTTTAATATACTACAGAACTATTAAAACTCAGTTTTCATAAAAAATCTATTGTTTCAATAACAACTCATACTGATTATAAAATTTTATTTGTTTTTATATTTATTATTATCTGATTATAATATATAACTGTCGATTCCTTTATTCAGTAAGCGCTTTTGATTTTCAATTTTTTCTAAACTATATTACATTAATCAGTATGTGTGTATACAAAAGTAAATGTTTATAAAATTATTTTGTAACTATAAGCTAACTGTTTAGTTTGGATATAAAAGCATACTTAACACCTGGGTTTTTACTAAACTAGGAAAAATAAAATCCGGGACTTTTTATTAAAAAAAAACTATAATTTAAAAAAACCTTGTGTTGAATATATGCTTGTCAATTAAAAGTTATCAAAAATTTGTCTAAATGAAAATTTTAAAATGTATGAATTAATTTTGGCATTCTGAAACATTATTAATATCATACAACAGAAAAATAAGATTTTGTACTAAAGCTGTTGTAAGTTTTTAATATTTTAGTGAAAAATTAGTCAACTGTTAAACCTTAGTTAAGTTTTGTATCCTTAATAACTTTTGATAAAAACATAGACATAAGCATTTAGCTTTCTTTTGCATATTTTAAAATGAATTGATATAGACATTTTATAACTTGGGTATTTTACACATAGTGAAAAGATTGCTAAGTTATCTAATTATGTAAATGCTTATGTATAATATGAATAACTTATAAATAACTAAAAACTTTAGTACTTAACTGTTGATAAAAAAGACATTCAATTTTTCTAGCATTCTTAAGGTTTTTTTTAAAGAAATGAATTTATCAAGAATATTTATAATACAATATCTTATACAATATATTACAATGAAGTATTTTATTATCTCCTTTAATAGAAAAAAAAATATTATATTTTGTGTTTAGAACGCTAGTTTTGAAATCATCATTTGAAAAGAGTAATACTTTAGTGAAAAGTTATAAATATACTTAATTTTTGATCTTCATATTACATTAAATGCAATTCAAAGTATTGAAAAGTTATAAATTAAAAATAAGTCAAGTATTGTAAATAAAAAATTAATTAAACTAATTTATCAACTAAAACAAATTATGATAAGAACAAGTTTCGAGTTTTGTTAAACTTTTTTAACAATTTTCGATTTATTTCCCTTGTCACAAATATCATAGTTTTAGTTTTATCTTATATTAGTAAAAAAAATTATAATTATTATAAGTATAAACTATAGTTATTAAAAGCATAAACTACTATTTACATAGGCTATTTATAACATTAAGAGCTTAACAAAAGAATTTGTCATTTGAAAACCCCAGGTGAACTTAATTGTATATTTAAGAAATAATCTTTTAATTATCAAACTTATAACTTATAATAAAAAAATTAACACTACTTAAGTAAATATATTCAGGCGACTATCAATCAGTTTTCGGTTAGGGGATTTTTTTGGTTCATTGAAACAAAAAATTGGTAAAAAAAAGGTGCTCACCTTTCGGCGGCACCTTCAAGAAGTTTGAGACTTGAAAAAAAATATATTCATAAAAATGATAAGTGGAATGATAAAAATACAGCTACAAACGACAAAAAAAAATGACTCTCTTGAGGTAGCTAATTTGTAAAAAATTGGTAAAAAAACAGACGCTCATCTTACGATGAACGTCTTTCAAAAAAAAAATATGGAAGAAAAAGTTGGAAAAAATTCGAGCAAAAAAGGCCCCAATTTCGCCCGCGGGCGAAATTGGGGCCTTTTTTGCTCGAATTTTTTCCAACTTTTTCTTCCATACTCTACCAATCCTTCACTTTCCATTCAAAATTCAATTCTCACAACTTTTCGAAAAAACTCCCCCTCCCTTAATTTGAAAATATTTTTTCAAAGCTTCTGCTTCCACCGCAAAATGCTTTTTATCAGCTCTGACCGTGACGGCGACTGCGAGATGCAGCCGCTTCTCTGCCCGTCACATTTTGTGTGCTTCACCTTTCGCCCCTGCATTTTCTTCCGTCTTCTCTGCTTCAGTCGCCCGCTTGAAGCTTCTATAAATGCACGGCTTTAATCACTTCATTTCTGCACTCGTTCTTTTAACTGGGCTGAATCATCTCAGAGCTTTATGCTTACTTCTATGGCTGCTTTCGGACGGTAATTGCCTTTATTCTTGCTCTAATTTCCCTTCCTACACATTCAATCGGGTCTGCTATGCGACCTTTAACTGCTGCGCTCTTTCGATGCCAGCTTAAGTCGACGGCCAGTCGACTCAAGCTATAACCAATCTCTGCCTGCATAAACAACCAACCCGCCTTGACGACTTCACGTCTACCCGCCTCTACGGCCAGTCGACTCAAGCTATAACCAATCTCTGCATGCATTAATACAACCTGCCTTGACGACTTCACGTCTACTCGCCTCGACGGCCAGTCGACTCAAGCTATTACCAATCTCTGCCTGCATTAACAACCAACCCGCCTTGACGACTTCACGTCTACCCGCCTTTACGGCCAGGCATTTCCTCGTTAAAAGCCTACAACGCTTTGCATTATAAAATCCCTAAGCGTCAAGTCGACCGAACGCACAAAAGCGTATCTCTTACTAGTGTAACATTAAGCATACGCGTATGATGCCGAAATGCTCTTGTTGGAAATAAACTACTAGGCTACCTCAAGAGAGTCAAAATTTCACCTTTACTCAACTTTTTTTCATTACATGTACTTCTTTATACCTATATAAAATTTGTTTAGTCTTATAAAATTTTTGCCAAACACTTTACAGAAACCGATAAGGTACGCACTTTAAAAGGTACGCACTTGAGTAAAATTAAGTTTCAAATAAAGTGTACATCAGCTCTTAACATTTTACCAGCAGTCTAATAAGGTTATCATACCTCTTTATAAAAATTATTCTGATAAAAAGTGTACTTTGAGCTAAATTGTTTGTTTATTATATAAGTATGCTGTATAATTGTAACGTTATACTACTAATTTCTTGTTTATTTTTGCTAACTAGTTTTTGTTTTCTCACAACCAAACAAACGATAGTGGCAAACTTGCTGTGAAAATATCGAACATTCATCTGAGCACATAGGAGTCAAGTTTTACCTGCAACATGCACATTATTTCACGGAATTTAAATCCATGGTGATTGGAAACAAGAGCAGGAGAAACTCACTTGTCAAAGCTGCATACAAGACTTTTGAGCTAAGTATATTTGAAGGTAAAATATATACAATATTTACAAACATGTACTTTAAAAGCTATTTGAGAAACCTACTAACTTGTATTAGTTTTTAGATAAGTGAATTTAAAAAAATGTATTATGTTTAAGGCTTTTTATATTAAATCAATTACAAACTGGTATTATTTTTTAAGGCAAAACTTTGCAACTTTTTTAACATGGTGAAAAGAAATAAAAAAAGGCTAAAACTATTCAGTTGATTAAATTAACAATTTTTCATTTTTAAAATTACAACTTTTATTTGCTATTAAAAGAAGAATATATTTAAACAATATTTTAGGACAAAAGTTTTCAGCTGTAGCTACATTTTTCTTTCAATAAATACTTAAATTGTTTTCATTAAGTTTTTTAAAATCTAGAAAACAAACAAGATCTAAAAAGCTATAATACTTTTTTAGTCAGTTTAAAATTATGAAAATAGGTTATATTATTTAGTAAATGTAGTTCAATTTAGTCAGTCAAAATAAAAAGATCAGTTAAAAGTTAAGAGTTTAGCTGTTTGAATTTTTTTGGAGACAGTAATGCCTAAAATAAACTTAAACTTTTCAGAGTTTTACTTTGAAATGATTTTATTCAGAATGATTATTTTAGTTATAGTTCTGGGGATTTTAAGTTTTGCAAATGCAAAACAAAGCTACCTTAATAATGATAACAAAGTGGAGTTTAAAGGGCAAATTGAAAAACTAATTTACAATCTAGGTATGCTGAAACTGTTTTAGATAAGTTTATCTATTCAAGCACTATATTTTTTTAGTTTTATTTATTTTATTTAAAAAATAAGACTTATTTGGGTAAATCTAACATTAAAAATAAAGTACTTTCAAAAAGTTTGAATTATGTCGAACTAAGTGTAATTTTAATTATGTTTTTTTTTACCAATGATTCAATAATTTTTAATTTTTGAAAAAAAAATAACAAAAGTTATCGTTCTTAAAAATTATATTAATTTTTAGTTTATATTTGATTATTTAATATTTTTCTTTTTTTGCATACAAAACTTGTCTAAAAACTTTCTTTTTGTTTCGTTTAAAGTAAAATGTAGTCGTCAAATAATAAACATAGTTTAAACTTAAATGTTTTGTTTTTGGCTCTTAGATTTCAACGACTGTAGTAGAAAAGTTTTATCTGGAAACGGAAATATCTGTAAACGAAACAATAATACCCAATATTTTCAATGTAACCCATTTGAAAATAGTAATTATACTTCACACCCTTACTTTACTGTTTCGTGTACAAGAGGTTTGTTAAGTTTTAATTTTAAAAACAAATATTTCTTTTTCTGCTAAACTTTTTAAGAACCCTAAATATTTATTGTATTATTGTTTTAAAATGCTCAGCAATGATTTAGTAAGATTTTTTTTATCTGGTGGTGAACAATGCCAGTCAAGCTGAATTTTTTTTTGTGTTTTACATACTTTCTTTATAACCGAAAATACTATCAAATTTTATATTTCTTATTTTAAGTACTATTATTTTTGTAATTCAAAAAAACTACAAGACTGTCAAAATATTTAGACTTTTTAGCAGAGCAGCTTTATAAAGCTGTTGTAAGATTTATAAGTTGTCAGCTATAATTTTTTCAGAAAACTTTTTTGTTGTTTGTGATATTTGGGATGCTCAAAGTCGAACAAATTGTAACGTGTTGGAGGAAGAACTAATTGAAAGTGAGTATTTTTTAATATTTTACTTGATTCTTGGCAACGATATGAAGTTAAGTATTAACTACAAAATTAAAGTTATCGTTATACATTATTTTTTTAATATTTAGTATTTCATTAATTATTTTTATACTCGTAAATGCTTTTAGTATATTAAGTAATTTTATAAATTGAAAATAGTAGAAGATTGTCTAAAAAATGATTAAACTAGAAAAATGGTTAACCAAACTAATGCAACTAGACAGCAAAAAATCTAATTTCTAGCTACTTTTTATTACTAATATTATCTTATTACATTATTTCAAAACATCATTTAGTTAAAATAAACCTTACTTTGAAACTTTTTTATAAAGTGTATTAGTTTTAAAAACTGAAGTCTTTAACAATTTTATACTCGTCGAAAGGCATTTATTCTTAAAAATAGTTAGTTAATTTAGAAAAAAATAGTTTTAATAACTTTATGTTAACTTGATATTGTTTATATTCAAACCTACTGACCAAAATATGTTCATACTAACAGACAGTTCAGCAGAATATTGTACAAACAAACAGTGGTTACAGGCTGGCTGTAACAACAGCCAAATATGTGTAAGTCACTCGTACGCTTATTACGATTCTGTGGTAAAACTATTGCCTCCGAGGTCGAACATGAGATCAACATTTTTCAAACTCTCTTGTGTTGACAGGAGCAAATGGATGAAATTAAACTTGAAAAACGAAAGATTGAAAACAGGTTTTGTAGATTTATTATCATTTTTTATACAGTTATATAAATGATGTTTTATATTGCTTATGAACAATACAAACTAAACAACATGATTGAGCGTTTTATTGTAACGCAAGTGAACAATTTGTTTTATGTAACTTCTTTTAATAGTTTTTGTTTATCTAATATACTTTTTATTTGTCTTTGATTTGTTTTGTTCGTTAACGCTTATGTTTTTTTTAAATAAAATACAAGAGAGATATTTGGGTTTCTTAAATACAATTTTAAAGAGATGCACATTAGTAAAATAGTTTTTTCAAATAAATTTCATTTGTAGTTAGATAACTTTTTTTTTTTAATAACAATTTTGATTCTTAAATTTAACATGTTTTAAATTTTTCTTATACTAAATTATCAATTAGATATAATACTATGCAAAAAAATGATAAGTAATCATTGTACAAACATTATTATAGGTTCATCAATGGCTTACTTACGCGGACATTTTGAGTGTGAACAAAATAAAGTTTGTAGAATTAATAAAAGGTTTACTTATTGCAGTGATTGTAAGAACTTCTTGCCTTTTCAAAATGTATCTATCATGGGTAAATAAATTTAAACATTACAATTTTAAACTAAAATAATATCTACGAAGATTTTTCTTAAGCATGTTTTCATTTGCTTAATAGCTAAAATTATGCTTTGGTTTTTCTGTATAATTGAATATTTTATGAAGATAGTTTCAATAATAGAGTAATAAATTTAAAAATATAATGTTAAGTTTATCTCAATTATTTATTTTAGTAAGTTTTTTTAGTGTTTTAATCTTACTATAAGAGAATAGTTCTATAGAAAGCGTCAGGATAACAACGTAATTGTCTTTTAAAATTTATATTGTAATTAAATACCTAATATAAACAATAACATTATTAAAAATAACAAATAATTTTAATTTTGAAAACATACAAAAATATTTTTTTGTTTTAACAAGTGACTTTTAATTTCAGGAAACAAAACACAGCTTAAAAGTGATGAAGTGTCAATACAAATATTAATTTTTGCCTGTTATGCTAGTAACTACACAACGACACCTTGTGGAAAAATTGATGGGGTTATGATAAAACAACGAGGTTTGTTTTATTCAATACATTATTTATTTATAGTGTTTTGAAAGATAAAAAATATTAAAAGATTAGAATGTTTTCATTACTAGTTTAATTAATAAATGAAATTTTAAGGTTTAAAACTTAGCTTACTATTAATTGCCTAATAAGAGTTAACTAGTATAGATCTCAAAACCAAAGTATTTAGCTATGATATTTGCATATCCGATTCTTTTTAAAAGCTAAACTCAAATCAGAAATTTAATTTCTGTTGAAACATTTTTTTTACAAGTTCATACAATTTTAAAACAATTATACTCTGTAACAATGATGACCTGAAAATATCTGGTAAATCTTGAACAGGTTTTTATAACATTTTGTTTAACAATAAATTCTTACCAAATTAAACTTTAAATGTGATTTTTTGATCTCATTAAGCCTCATTATTAATTTTAATTTGAGATAAATATGTTTCCCTGACAAGTTCATTACAGTTGATCTTTGTTACAATGGTGACCTGCAAAGACCTGGGAAATCATGCAACCTACTGAAGTACGCTTTCAAGCTGAATTCAACTCAACCTGGGCTAATATATGAAAAGTTCAAAAGTTCCCATTTTGTAATTCCTGTGTACTATGAAAATCACAACAACAAAAACAGCCAAGCGTTAGTGTTTTGGTTGAGTTTGTATACATTACAACGGTAAAAGAGTGTAAACTAATTTGCTGTAAGGTGCAATTGATGTAAAGTATTCGGTTGACTTTAAGTTTACTATTTAATTTACAACTAGTATATTATTACTTTTTTTAACTGTTTAAAAAACAGGTTGGAAACAACGTTAGAAAACTCAGAAAATATCACAACCCTTTTAAATAATTATTTTTCAAACAACAATAAAACCACAGAACAAAGTGTTTTGTACAATCACACTAATGTTACAACAAAAAGAAACTTAGAAAACTCAAAAGACAGTTTCAATTCTAGTGCAACTACTATAGCTTTAAAAATTTCTACAACAAAAGATATCAAAAACACATTCAAAACGTCATCGGTCGATGCTACTGAAGCGTCTACAACTGTTCCAACAAACAAATCGGGCAAATCAAAACAAGATGCTAGAAGCATTACCAAAACAGATAAAGATAGTCCTGAATCGGATAACAGCAAATATGTTTACACTATTGTTGGATTGTCCGTTTTCATTGTAGTTTCTGCAATAGTATTAATAATAAAAAGGTTATATTTTTAATAATATTTATAATACGTTAAACAGTGCTGCTTTAAATTTAATTATTTTATTAATGTTAACTAACTAATTTTTCAAACTAAAATACTATTCAAATTGGAACAGTATAATTTCAAGTTGTTTAGACATAAAGTTTTATGAATTTAGCTGTTTAGTTCCATATATTTACATCTTTAAGTTACGTATAATTAAATCAACAGATCGAGACTTCTAAAGAAGTTGAAGAACGGTAGAAGATCTGAAGACAACATGAAAGGATCGAGTCCCAAGATCTTGGGAGATCAAGCTTCTGGAGTGTATGAACATGTGAACGAAACTGAGAGTCGACTTACAACTAATATTATTTACCAGCCTTAGATTCAAAAACATTTTACAATATAGTTTATTTCTAACTAACCTTTTTTATTCTATGTATGATGAATTGTAAGCATTCAAAACTAAATAACTTATTTTAACAAGAGAATGGGAGTCAACTAACAACCATATTGTTTATCAGCTTTAGTTCGTCAAAATGCTTTAGATAATTACTTCTTTAATATTTTGTTTCTTTTTATCTTTGAAATCTGAATAATGTTAAGTACTTATTTAAAATATACTTAACTTAATAAAAATTAAATACAAGGCTTAATGAAAGTTTTAAGTTTTCATAGCTATGTTTTGAGAAATTGTTTATTTAAACTTTAAAAAGTATAATGAATACCTTACTTTAATACTATTTTTATAAATTTAAAACTAACAATGCTTGCTATGCACCGTTTAACAAAAAATTTCATTTTCTTCTTGTTTTAAATCGTTCTTTTTTGTTTATTTTACATTTCAACAAATTTTAAAAAGCTAATGATAAAACTTAATTATTTATTACACGACATAAGTTTACAAACATATTAAAACGTTAATTCAATTTTGTCAGCATAATCAATATTTAAAAATTTAGTTTATTCTTTTTAATTCATTTGAAAAGTATCATAACAAGAAACAAGTCACGTATTAAAATGTTTTCTAGATCTTTATTTTGTAACCTCTCAATGTCCTGCAACTATTTACAAGTATTACGCTGTATAAGAGGTTCTATTCAATAAATTATACAATATTTTTGTTTATTGTTAAGGTTAAGGTAAAGCATAATCAGCTAGTATCATCAAAGTAATTTTTAGTAAACTATTTGTAGACTAGATGAAAATTTAGTTTTTAATGTAATACTTAATCATTGAAGGATTTTTATTTTTACAAACTAAACTTACTTTGTTATGATTAATAATAATTAAATCTATATTAAGTTTTTTACCACATATACGTTGAAATAGTTTTATGTAAATTTTTTATGAAACTTTAGACGAATTCCTTTATAACACTAAACAATTTTAGTTTAAGTTTAAATTAAATATAATCAGTACCTAACAAAAGATTTGCATAGAAGTAAAATTCTAAATTCAAATAATTTCCATCATAATTTACTCTTTTTTAAAGTAATTTTATTTTTTTGTTATACTTATTTAACTTATTTAGTTTTACTTTACCTATGTATAAAATTTTTCGTCCACAACTAGAAACACAAAAAAGGTTTCTAATTAAACTTACTGAAAGAATATGGCAAGAGTTGACCCAATATAAAAATTTATAAAACTTTTAGGAGTATTTCAAGGACATGTAATATTTCTTAGCTTTTGTATGACATTTTTATAACATGAAAAACAACTATAATGCTTTTATGATATGTAGTGATAAGTTTCTAGAGTTTAGACTAAGCAAAGAAATAAACATAATTCAGATATAATAACTTAATTTTCACTAAACCTTGTCTCAGAAAACTATTCAAGTTTTTTTTTTATAAGTGTTAACTATTTAACAACTAACAAAAATTTTACAAAGACAATTTCAGAATGTGTTGACAACAAAGAACCAAGCAGAAAGAAACGCAATTCAGTAATAAAGAGGTAAATATTTGAGTGTGTTGAATAATAGATTTATAAAAAAAAATAATGCTGAATTTGTGTCAATTGTTTTTTAGTAAGTTTTTTTAGTGTTTTTAGCTTACTATAACATATTAGTTCTATAGAAAGCGTTAGGATAGCAACATAATTGTCTTTTAAAAATTTTGTTGTAGTTAAATACCTAATATTAACAACAACATAATTATAAATTACAAATAAATTAAATTTCAAAACATACAAATTTTTATTTTATTAAGTGAAATTTTATTTTAGGAAATAAAACACAGCTTAAAATGATGATGTGTACTTATCTATTTTATAAGTTAAATATTATCTAACAAATTTCTAGTAAAAAAAAAAAAACATGTGAGTACGTTATCTAAAGTAAGCAGACAAAACTAGAAACGATATTAGAAATCAAAATAGTAATTTCAGATGAAGCTTAAAAATTAAAGAAAAAAGTTTAAAATTATGTTTTAGATAAACATATAAAGTAGGTTTCTTTTAGTAGAAAGTGTTAGTTTTATAGACAAACAGTTCTATATAGATGATTGATTAGTTTCAAAGGAGATTAAAATCTTATTTAAAAATTAAACTTCGACATTTTTCTGTTTTAGTTGATTGTTGTAATAATTTAAATTGAAATAATACGAAGTGTATATATTTTTGCAACTTTATTTGAAAAAAATAATATAGATTCTCTTTAAAAATTAAATTAAGTAAAGTATAAGTTCAAAAAAGGTCGTTACTTAATCAAATATGATAGTTAGCTTTAAATGTACTGCTTTTTTTACTTTTATGTCCTAGTATTCATTAAATTCTAATTTAAGTTTGTTGCCTTACATGTTATTTTTTTTTTAATTCAACTTACAAAACAAAACTATAATTATTTTTATTTGTACAAAATTAAACTTTTAAGCCTTGTACTAAAGTATTAATAAATTGAAAAACACTTTTGCTTATTTAACTTTTCGCCCATGATGTTGTAAAGATATTTAATAAACAAAAATAAAACCCACAGTGCTGTAAAATTTTCAGAAAAAAAATATTTCCAAGCACAAATGAAAACAAAAAGACTTTGATGGCTAAAGAATTCAGGTATGTATTTATTTAATATTTATTTAATGACCAACTCAACAAAAAAATTAACTGATACAATTATTATATTTTCACATATAGGCCTTATTGTTCTTAACAAAATTATCATAAGAGTTGCCACACAGTCAGACTAGTTTAAATTTAAGAAAACACAGACTTGATTAAAGTTTTTTTTAAGTCAGACCTTTTTAAATTTTATATTCTTATTACCAGGCTGTTTTTTTACTTTAAAACTAATCTATTTCATCTTAATTATTCAAATTTATCTTAACTCAAGCCATTCTAATGGTTTTTGAAAATATTCAAGCTTGATTAATGTATATTTTGGAGTCCAGATATAACCTGGAATTCAAAAATTAAGGAAAATATGATCTAGAGTTAAATATATTTTTCTTTAAACCTGGAAATGTAAACAAAAATCTTCTTATCAACCAATACTTAAATAAATTTTTATGAAATTTAGTAAAAAGATGAAATCTAGATAAGTTAAATTGTAATGCAAAATAGTTTTATAAATTAGTTAGATTTTTATTAAAAGGAATTACAGTACCTTTCCAGTTATTCTATGCTATAAATAGCAACAAAACTTGTTTTCCAAAAAACTTAAAGAAAATAAAAAAACTGAATTTATTGTTTTTTAACCAGTGCATTAAAAGCATGAGTTATTATTTTTCCAAGTTTTAATTACTCATAATAAAATCAGGCTGTAATAAATTCATATGGATTTCAAATAAAATTTCTCAAACTGTTCAAAACTTTTTTGATGGCTTTGGTTGCAAACATTAAAAATAAAAATAAATTTAAGGTTGCCACACACCTATGCTCAGGATATTTTTGAGTTTTTGAAAATCTCAGGATAACTGGATTTTATTAATATATTTATATAACTCAGGCTTATTAAGAACAGTTTTGTGTTTTTTATAATAGACTTAAGATAGTTCAAATAGAAAAAAAATCTGGACAGATGGATCTTGTTTAATAATTGCTATTTTCAGTATAACTAGTTTTCTTCAAGAACTTGATTTTTATTGATTTTGAGATGCTTGTTTTAGTTTCCTGCTGGCTTTTCAATACTTTTAGAAATATCATTGTGTTTGTGCTACAGCAAAAAACACTTTTAAGGATTTTAAAAAAATCAGTAAAGCTCAGAATAGCTTAAGGTCACTTAGTACAGTTTTTTGACTCAAAGATTGGCAACCCTGTAAGTTTAAGTACCATGTGTTTGATAATACTTAATAATACTTATTTACCATATACATTACAAAGTTTTAGTTTACTTTAATTTTAATTACTATAATTTACAAAGTGACAAGTACAACATAGGGCGCCTATTTTACTTGATAAATCTGAATTTTGACAAACTCTCATGAGTTAAAATAATAAGTTCTGAGTTGAACAAAAATAGTTAAGTAATTACATAGGATGTTCACCAATATCGAAATTACATCATATTTAATATCTATTGTCACTATAGTTTTATGCTAAAAATCAATGTTTAAAGCCTAGTATGTTTAATCTAAAGAAATACTTTGTTTTAAACTAGCTTTACAAATAGATAAATAAAATTAAATTTGTTTAATATAAAATAATAAAAATTAAATTTTTATTTTCTAGATTTGTAGTATTATAAATTATTCTAAAATGATTGTGATTAAACATTCAAGTTTTATTGATTTATGATTTATAAATTAGATTTTATTATATGTATTTATAAATTGTTGTTTTTGTCTCAAATTATTGTTAAACTAGACCTCAAAATAAAGTTTCAGTTTGATATTGGTGTACATCATGCTAGGTAATTATCAATATTTGTGATATATAAATTAGAATTATTGTTATTTAAAGCTATAACTATTTTATTATATATTAAAAGTATCATAATAATATCTTTTTAGTGATAAAATAAACATTTTTTTGTCTTAGATTTTAATTTTAACTAAAAAAGGACAGTTAAGCTTGAGCTTAAAAAAACCTGGAAGAAAATTAGAAAACTTGGAAAAAATATCTTATATACCAGTGGCCACTCTTTTAATAACATACTACCTGAAGTTAAATTTAAATCATTAGTTTTGTTGTTTTGTTTAATTAACTTTTTTTTCAGTTTAATAGGATTTTACACTAATAAGTTGTATTATAAATAAATTAATAATAAAACTGCTGGAGATTAACTGTTCTGATATAATTTATTGTATATTAATAATTTTAAGTACATGTAGTGCTGAAATAATTATATTTTTAAAAGAAATGTTTCAGCAGTATTTATATTTACGTAATGGTTATAACTGTACAAATATATTAAAAAAAATTAAACTGATAAATGTACTTATTACATAAAGTTTTGATATTATGCTCAATATATAAATGGTTACATAAAACTAATGTACTTTATGAAGTTATTGTTGTTTTATACATTTGGCTTAACAGTATTTCTGGGGGTGCACAACTATTCAAAATCTGATAATTCAAATTCTTAAAAAAAAAGTTGAAAAGGAAACAACTAAAAAAGTAATGTATATATGGAAATATAAAAAAAAATATTTAGATCCTATTAGTATCTACAATCCGTTTTTTTCTTTTTGCAAAACATAAAATATTTTTTGAGATGGGGCTTAAAAAGAGTAAAAAACTTATTTAATTTTAATAATTTTAAAACATCTTAAAATTTTTTTAAGGTTTTGCGAAAAAGAAAAAGCAGCTTGTAGATATTGATACAATCTACATTTGTATTTTTTATTTTTTTCAAATTTATAATACTTTTTGGGATATAGTCTTTTAAATATTTTTATAGGAATTTGAATTGTTAAAATTTGACTTGCTTAAATTTGAATTGTCATTGAATTTGAATATGGCTAGTACTTTTCACCTTTTTTTTAAGTTTAAAGTTACATTGGATATGTTACAGACTAGGTTTGAGTGTTTAACAATTTGCTTATGGTAGGAGCAAACTAAAATTTAAAGGTTAAAAGCAACTTGTAGCGCCTGCTTTTAAACTTTCTAACAGGAGCTAATGTTAAACTTTTTTATGAAATATTATTTAAATTGATTTTATCTACCTAGGTTCTAGTTTTAAATTACAGTAACCTCTCGGATCTTTACGCACTCGTGACGTTACGCACTCTCATTTAGTTACGCATTTTAGAATTCTATAAAATTCAGAAAATAAAAATTTTATTTTTTTTAATATTGCACAAATTACGTTTAATGTATATTTCAAATTAAAATATGTTTTTGAATGCTAACACATCTCTCTTTATCTTTAGACTTTCTAAATTTATGTTCCTTGACTAAATGATTAACATTTAGTTATACCTCAGTATACCAAAATTTTGTTAACAATAAGAGATTAAATCAAAATTCTAAAATAACCATGACTGTGTTTAATAATGAAAGTATAATGAAATAATAAGAGTTTAAAACACAAAGAAATAATACAGCAGTCTTGCACATATATTAATAAATAGCATTTTATAATTGTCAAGAAGTGCTTACTTATAAACTGAATTTGCTAAGTAGAATAGAATATAAATGTCACATATTAAATACTTAATATTAAAATAGTAAAATTATTTCTACTCGTATTGTTATTTTATAGAAATTCAAATCCTTTTTTTAAATATATGTATAGTTTTATCTGTTGTTTTCATATTTATAAATAAAGTAAACAAATAGTTAAAAGTGCCCAGTCTGCTTTAAACTAGAAGCAATATTAAAAAACAGCCATTATAGTGAGTATGTTTGGTACCTCTCGTTTCTTTACGATCTCTCATATCTTTACGCAGTCTTTCTGTGGACACAATGTGCGTAAATAAGCGAGAGGTTACTGTATACAAAAAAGAAAGAATCACCGTATTTGTACTAGTTATAAAATTATATACAAAACTTTTAAATGAATGTCGTTAAAAGTGTAACCATTGGAGACTTTATATCATTCACAATATTTTGAATTTTTTTTTTTAAATACAGTTATAACTACTGTTATTGGCACAGTTTATTCCAACATTGTTTTACAAAGATTAAAATAGGCTCTTAAATGAAAGTTTAGAATGTGAACTATTAGTAAGTTTTAAAATAATATAAAAGTTATATTCGTCTTTTATTTATAGCCATTTTGTAATAATGTTTCAGTATAAACCATTGGACAGCATTTTTTTAACTGTCAATTTTATCTTAATTATTTAACTTAATTACAAATCTTTTCAAATTTAAAAGTACATACCAATTTTTTATAAAATGATCCTTGCACTATTAAAGCAACCTGTCAGAACAAAATAATTATGCTAATTAATTCATTATTCTGTTTAATTTTAATCGGGTCCATCATTGTTGACACAATGTTGATACAAATGCGTAAATTTTCCAAAATATTAAATATACTTATAGTTAGTGTATATACACTACAGTGACCTCTCTCTACGCACAGTTTTCCCACAGCAAAAGTGCGTAGTTACACAAGAGAACGTAATTTAAAAAGAGGTGCATTACAAAGTTGAAAAAAAATCAACTGAATATTTGCAAGAACATGCATTTTTACAAAAGTACATTTTAATTTGAAGTATTATGTTGTTAATTGAAAAAATACAATAAATTTATTGCTTCAGTAGTAAAAAAGGGTGCACGACTATTCAAATTTGGACTATTCAAATTCCGACAATTTAAATTTTTAATAAAAAATTGTAAAGGCTATAAGTAAAAAAATAAGATATATTTGTCAAAAATAAAAAATATAAATGTAGGTTACATAAATATCCACAAGACATTTTTTATATTCTGCAATAAACTTAGTATTTTTTGAGATATGGCTCGAGTAAATCAAAAAACATAGTTATTTTAGTAAATTTATGAAATCTTTGAAATGTTTTAGATTTTGCAAAAAAGAAAGCTTGTAAATATTAACAACCTCTCGCAAATTTACGAATACTGTGCCTACAAAAAAAAGTGTAGTTAAACGAAAGAACGTAATTTAACGACAGGTGCAATGTAATTTTAAAACCAAAACAAGTGAATATTTGCAAGATTATGCATTTTTACAAAAGTAAATGTTGTTTATAGCATTATTTTGTTAATTCAAAACATACATTACAATAAATTATTGGTAGATAAACTTCAAATTGTATATATTTTTGTGTTTTTTTGTAGATTTGTGAGAGATTATTGATTTATTCAGTGTTTTAACAAGTTGTTGCTTATCTAAGTGTAAGTTTGTTATTGAAAATTTCACACAAATAATAATTCAATAGATATCGTTCACCAAAAATTTAGGAACAACTAATACAATTAACAAGCGGTAACATTTATCTTATTGAAAATATGCTAATAAGAACAGCAACATGAAATAAATATTTTTTAGACGAATAAATGCTCACACACTTTCGCTTGGAACAAGATACAAATCAAAACTGTTCAAAATTCTTCTTATTGGAAGGATCGTTTCAACTGCCAACTAGGTCAGTTTTCTTATTAGTTTTAGTGTATTAATAATATGAGCTTTGTATTGCTTAAGACTTATACTGGTTTTTATTTCACTAAAAAGTTTCTAAAACCATTTGCTTTAAATAACTTATTTTATATTTTATAAGTAACTCAGCTTTCTATCCTAATAAATAGATTTAAAATGTATATAAATTTGTACAACATTCTACTTGGTATATAATATCGAATAATTACAAACAAGTTTAAGTCCATAATAAAGCGATTATATACTTAAAATGTGAACTATAAGTAGGCTTATCAAATGTTAACAAAATTTTAATAATCTACTTATGTATAGTCATTTTGTAGAAATATTTCAGTATAAACCATTAAACAGCAGTTTTTTTTACTGCCAATTTTCTCAGTAAATTATAAATTGACTACAAATATTTTTTTTTATTTTTACAATTAAGAGTAAATATCGATTGATTTATAAAGTGATCCTTGCACTATTAAAACAACCTGTCAGATTAAAAAAAGCTAATTGATCAATTAATTATTCTAATTAATTTTTTTCAAGTCCATAAATGTTGTAGAAATGCAACAAACTTTTTGAAGTATTAAAAATATCTTTGATTAGTGTATATGTATTACAGTGACCTCTCGCGAATTTACGCACTATGTGCTCACAGCAAAAACTGCGTAGTTAAACGAGAGATCGTAATTTACCGAGAGGTGCATTACAAAGTTGAAAGATTGAATATTTGCAAGAATATGCATTTTTACAATCCACTATTTTAATTTAAAGTATTATGTTGTTAATTCAAGACATACAATAAATTTATTTCTACAATACTAAAAAAACTTTAAATTATATGTATGTGTTTTGAGAGTTCTAACAAACGTTACCAAACGATAGTGGGTAGATTTGTGAGAGGTTATTGTATTTAAACAGTGTTCTAACAAGTTGTTGCTTATCTAAGTATAAATCTGTTATTGAAAAATTTCATACGAAATAAAATTCAATACATATTGTTCATAAAAAGTTGAGGAACAAGTAATAAAATTACTAAGTGGTAACGTTTATATGAACTAAAATATGTTAATAAGAACAGCAACAATAAATAAATAATTTTTTAGACGGTTAAATGCTCACACACTTATGCTTGGAACAAGATACAGCTCACAACTGTACAAAGTTATTCTGTCCTTATTTGAAGGATCGTTTCAACTGCCAACTAGGTCAGTTTTCTTATTAGTTTTAGTGTATTAATAATATGAGCTTTGTATTGCTTTAGGTTTATAAGAGTTTTTATTCCACTAAAAAGTTTCTAAAACTATTTGCGTTTAATAATTTATTTTATATTTTGTAAGTAACTCAGCTTTCTATCCTAATGAATAGATTTAAAATGTGTATATATTTGTACAAAATTGTACTTGGTATGTAATATCAAATAATTACAAACAAGTTTAAGTTCATAATAAAGCAATTATTTACTCAGAATGTGAATTATAAGTAGGCTTATCAAATGTTACGATAATTTTAATAATCTATTTATGTATAGGTATTTGTAAAAACGAAATACATTGTTTTGCAAAAGTTGAAATAGGCTGTAAATAAAAGCTTTGAATGTAAACTAGAAGTAAAATTTCAAATAATATAAAATATTTGGTCATCTGTTTATGAAAAGTCAATTAGTGAAAAATTTTCAGCATAAACCTATGGAATGCAATTGTTTTGTTGTCAATTTTCTCAGTAATTTGTTTAAAAGTAAATACCAATTTTTTTTTATAAAATAGTCCTTGCACTATTAACACAACGTGTCAGAACAAATTGAAACGATTATGCTAATTACACTCACCTCCCGCGAATCTACGCACATTGTGTCCACAGCGAAAGTGTGTAACTAAACAAGAGGTAGTAAATATACCTTCTATATCGGTTGTTTTTTTATATTTGATTAAATACAGTTTTTGGACTTTACCGCTTTTATTGTTCGCAGAAATAAGTTTCATTCAAGTTCTAATTGTGGAAAAGTTTTGAATAAAAATTTTTATCTGTTGAGAAAAAATATATTTTATACCTTGAATAAATATTGTTCTATAATACCACTCAAGATAAGTTTAATTTTAGGTGGGCTTACAAAAAATATGCTTAAAATAAAAGATTTATTGCCTTGAAATGAAACTTTATGCCATAAATATTGTGGGCAAACAATGTACTTTGTTTGAATTGTAGGTATGAAGGGGGCTAAAAAACCTAAAGTTTAAAAAACAAAGCCGTACAGTTTAAGAGGTTTTTTATCGAAGGCACTAACTAAAATTGCAAATTCATTATTTAATAAAAAATATATCTTCTATATTTATCCAAATATAAATTTGAATTATTTACGAAATATTTTAAACTATATTTTTTATTCTGTGAGAATTCTAAAATGCTAAACGGTAATGGGTGACCAAATGAGCGCTTAGATTTGTGAGAGATGACTGTAGTCCATTATTACTAATTACTTTAGTTGTGTCCATCAAAGTTGACACAAATGTTGTACAAATGCGTCGCTTACCTTTTCTCTTTTTTATATGAGTTTAGTAAAAAGGTAGTGACTAACTTTATTTAGTTTTAGAAATATATTTTATAATGTTTTTGTAAAGTATGTCATTTGCAAACTTTTGAAAGAACTTAATTTATCCATGACTATCGTATACACATTACATAGACCTTTCGCGTATTTACGCACAGTGTGCTCACAGCAAAAAGTGCGTAATTAAACGAGAAAACGTAATTTAACGAGAGGTGCATTACAAAGTTGAAACGAAAACGACTGAATATTTGCAAGAATATGCATTTTTACAACCCAACATTTTATTTTAAAGCATTTTGTTGTTAATTTAAAACATGCAATAAATTTATTGGTACAATATTAAAAAAGCTTTAAATTATAAATATTTATTTTAAGAGTTCTAACAAACGTAACTAAACGAGAGTGGGTAGATTTGTGAGAGGTTATTGTATTTAAACAGTGTTCTAACAAGTTGTTGCTTCTTTAAGTATAAGTTTGTTATTGAAAAATTTAATACAAAATAAAAATTCAATAGATATCGTTCACCAAAAATTAAGTAACAAAGTTACTAAGTGGTAATATTTATATAAAATAAAATATGTTAATAAGAACAGCAACATTAAATAAATAATTCTTTAGACGGATAGATGCTCACACACTTATGCTTGGAACAAGAAACAATTTACAACTGTTCAAAAGTATTCTGTTCTTATTGGAAGGATTGTTTCAACTGCAAACTAAGTCAGTTTATTTATTAGTTTTAGTATTTTAATATTAAGATATTGCTTTAGATTTATAAGAGTTTTTATTCCACTAAGAAAGTTTCTAAAGCTATTTGCCTTAAATAATTTTTTTTATCTTTTGTAACTAACTCAGCTTTCTATCTCAATAAATTGATTTAAACTATGTATATATGTGTACAAAATGCTACTAAATATGTTGGGTAGCTGTAAAATTAGCTCAAATTTACGAAATTGCACAAGGGCACAAAATTGCACGAAGACACTTTTGCACGAGGTGACATAAAACTACACGAAGAAACTTTTGCACGACGGTACATTTTTGCAACAACATACATTTTAGCATGTAAAATATATATTTGTACAAAATGCTACTAATTATGTTATCACAATTGATTACGACCAAATTTATGTCAGTAAGGTTTAAATCAAAAGTTTTATTTTTACTGAAACTATTCATAATCTGAACATTTTTTCGATTAAGTTTAGTTCAAATAAAGTATACATTTGTAAAATTGTTCACAATCTTTTATATTTAACGAATCACTTACACATAGTATATCTCCTTACTTATTTTGCTCATGATAGCTAAAATCGTCTCGAGGGGATATATTGTTCAACTTCGGGAAACCTTGATGTATATAATTGATTATACAGAGTTATAATAAACTGTTAATTCATTTTTTCTAGTAAAATTGATATAAAGTAGACTGAAGTCAATTGAATACACTAAGTAATGAAGGTAAGCTTTATAACCTTTTGTAACTGATTCAGTTTTCTGCCTTAATAAAAATATTAAGACATTTTCAATTTATATATATTTCTACAAAATACCATTCAGTATGTAAAACTAAATAATTACGAACTAATGCAAGCCAGTAAGAATTAAAACACAAACTTAAAAAAAATTAGTTAGTTGAAAACAACTAGTATTAAAATAAAAGATAAACTAGTGTAACAAGTTATTAAATCAAGAAAACGTATATATTTTAATGTAGATAATGATTGTAATAATAATTTTAAGTCGGAGCTATTGTTACCAATTATTCGATATGTACCAGCAATTGACGTTACTTTTAGTTTTATTCTGCTAAAGTGCTTAATTTTATAAATATTTTATTCTATATGTTTGAAATAAGCGATGGTTTACTTCTAATTAAACAAATATGTCTGCTAAATATTTATAAAACTTCTTTTACTACTAGCTACTCTTGATTAATTAATTTCAGCACAAATGTTGTACAGGTTTGTCAAATAATAATTTTTTGTTTGAATTCGGTATTGTTACCAGATATTTTTTTTGCAGTCAACACACATAGTTATTATTAAAATTTACATCCATCGGTTCTATAGGGTCTATGTCATAGGTAGGCAGATTTTTATAAGTCGTGTCTTTCAATAATAGTTTGCTCGCGTGCCACACTTTTGAGAAAAAAATCGCAGTTATATTAAATAAATGTTTTATTTAGTGAAATTTAAACTAAAACCTTGATAATTTACCATAATCAATAGCAATTAGTAAATACATAGCCTAATTCAGTGCTTCTGAAATGGGGTTCCGCGGAACCCTAGGGTTCCGCGAAGCCTTTCGAAATTAAAAAAAAAATATTTATTCAATTAAACATTTTATGTAGAATTAAAATTAGGGGTTCCGCGGAAAAATTGAATTTTGGAAAAGGGTTCCGCCACTAGAAAAAGGTTCAGAAGCACTGGCCTAATTGTAGCTTAGCCTCAAATTTTATTACTTTTTATAAATATTTTTTGTTAGCTAATCGCGTATCGCAGTTAACTGTCCCCAGTTTGCCCTGGTATATGTGAATAAAATAAAACCATGTTTATATTGTGCGCATAAAAGTCTTTTATATTAACTTACAAATCAACTCAGTTTTTTATTTAATCAATCAAGTACTTTTTATTTAATGTCGTCACTGCTGTACAATTCATTCCTAATTTAAAACTCACAATTTTAGTCAGTAAGGCAGGATTGTTCCATTGTTTTACTGGGATGATTTTATTTTTTGAAGTATCACTATTGTTCTTTATTTAATATTAATTGATCTTCGTTGTCAATTGACTGTTAACGCAGCGGTTTTCAAATATTTCAAAAACTGTCCACAGCAAATTACTGAATACAAGTTCTGCGCATTCTAAACTATTGTATACATTTTTACTACTAATACTTTTGTTATTATGAATTAATTTTGAAGGATAAAGTAAAATTTGTTTTACAAAATCAATTAACTGCGTAGTGATTTTAATAATAAATTTTACAACTCATTGTTATTTCCGTGCACACTGAATATTTTTTTTTTTGAGAAACACTTTTTTACTCTGACTGTGAAGTTTAGCTAAATCATTATGCAGAAATAGTTTCTTTGTTCTACGAATTTTACTATGAAAAGAATTAATTTCTTAAAATCTTAGATAAAAAAACGAAGTATATTGTATATGATGAACATTAAGTTTAGTTTGACTTTCAATAACAAATTTAATACTTGAAGTGTTTTTATTTTCTTTGCTTCAACCTTTGCAACTTATCAGTTCTATCTTAACATGCTCACCAATAAAAGTTTTTTTTTAATAAGTACAATGTTTCAAAAAAAAGCTTACTTTAACTCACTGTGACCCTTAAACGACTTTTTATTTTTTAGTAAAGATTATGTCTCTTCTGATCCGTACTAGAAGCTGTTGTTATACAATACAAAAAGTAAACATAAATAACAATTTTAATATGTAATATAAGTATTAAAATCAGTTTTCATACAAAATCTATTGTTTCAATAACAACTCATACTGATTATAAAATATTATTTGTTTTTATATTTATTATTATCTGGTTACAATATATAACTGTCGATTCCTTTATTCAGTAAGCGCTTTTGATTTTCAATTTTTTCTAAACTATATTACATTAATCAGTATGTGTGTATACAAAAGTAAATGTTTATAAAATTATTTTGTAACTATAAGCTAACTGTTTAGTTTGGATATAAAAGCATACTTAACACCTGGGTTTTTACTAAACTAGGAAAAATAAAATCCGGGATTTAAAAAAAAAAAACTATAATTTAAAAAAAACCTTGTGTTCAATATATGCTTGTCAATTAAAAGTTATCAAAAATTTGTCTAAATGAAAATTTTAAAACGTATGAATTAATTTTGGCATTCTGAAACATTATTAATATCATACAACAGAAAAATAAGATTTTGTACTAAAGGTGTTGTAAATTTTTAATATTTTAGTGAAAACTAAGTCAACTGTTAAACCTTAGTTGAGTTTAGTATCCTTAATAACTTTTGATAAAAACATAGACTTAAGAATTTAGCTTTCTTTTGCATATTTTAAAATGAATTGATATAGACATTTTATAACTTGGGTACTTTACACATAGTGAAAAGATTGCTAAGTTATCTAAATATGTAAATGCTTATGTATAATATGAATAAGTTATAAATAACTAACAACTTTAGTACTTAACTGTTGATAAAAAAGACATTCAATTTTTCTAGCATTCTTAAGGTTTTTTTTTTAAGAAATGAAATTATCAAGAATATTTATATTACAATATCTTTTGTATTTCACAAAAAAAATCCAACTCGATTTTAAATGAAGTATTTTATTATCTCCTTTAATAGAAAAGAAAGTATAATATTTTGTGTTTAGAACGCTAGTTTTGAAATCATCATTTGAAAAGAGTAATACATTAGTGAAAAGTTATAAATATACTTAATTTTTGATCTTCATATTACATTAAATGCAATTCAAAGTATTGAAAAGTTATAAATTAAAAATAAGTCAAGTATTGTAAATAAAAAATAATTAAACTAATTTATCAACTAAAACAAATTATGATAAGAACAAGTTTCGAGTTTTGTTAAACTTTTTTAACAATTTTCGATTTATTTCCCTTGTCACAAATATCATAGTTTTAGTTTTATCTTATATTAGTAAAAAAAATATAGTTATTATAAGTATAAACTATAGTTATTAAAAGCATAAACTAATATTTACATAGGCTATTTATAACATTAAGAGCTTAACAAAAGAATTTGTCATTTGAAAACCCCAGGTGAACTTAATTGTATATTTAAGAAATAATCTTTTAATTATCAAACTTATAACTTATAATAAAAAAATTAACACTACTTAAGTTAATATATTCAGGCGACTATCAATCAGTTTTCGGTTAGGGGATTTTTTTTGGTTCATTGAACAGAAAATTGGTAAAAAAAAGGTGCTCACCTTTCGGCGGCACCTTCAAGAAGTTTGAAACTTGAAAAAAAATATATTCATAAAAATAATAAGTGGAATGATAAAAATACAGCTACAAACGACAAAAAAAAATGACTCTCTTGAGGTAGCTAATTTGTAAAAAATTGGTAAAAAAACAGACGCTCATCTTACGATGAACGTCTTTCAAAAAAAAAATATGGAAGAAAAAGTTGGAAAAAATTCGAGCAAAAACGGCCCCAATTTCGCCCGCGGGCGAAATTGGGGCCTTTTTTGCTCGAATTTTTTCCAACTTTTTCTTTCATACTCTACCAATCCTTCACTTTCCATTCAAAATTCAATTCTCACAACTTTTCGAAAAAACTCCCCCTCCCTTAATTTGAAAATATTTTTTCAAAGCTTCTGCTTACACCGCAAAATGCTTTTTATCAGCTCTGATCGTGACGGCGACTGCGAGATGCAGCCGCTTCTCTGCCCGTCACATTTTGAGTGCTTCACCTTTCGCCCCTGCATTTTCTTCCGCCTTCTCTGCTTCAGTCGCCCGCTTGAAGCTTCTATAAATGCACGGCTTTAATCACTTCATTTCTGCACTCGTTCTTTTAACTGGGCTGAATCATCTCAGAGCTTTATGCTTACTTCTATGGCTGCTTTCGGACGGTACTTGCCTTTATTCTTGCTCTAATTTCCCTCCCTACACATACAATCGGGTCTGCTATGCGACCTTAACTGCTGCGCTCTTTCGATGCCAGCTTAAGTCGACGGCCAGTCGACTCAAGCTATAACCAATCCCTGCCTGCATTAACAACCAAACCGCCTTGACGACTTCACGTCTACCCGCCTCGACGCCAGTCGACTCAAGCTATTACCAATCCCTGCCTGCATTAACAACCAACCCGCCTTGACGACTTCACGTCTACCCGCCTCTACGGCCAGGCATTTCCTCGTTAAAAGCCTACAACGCTTTGCATTATAAAATCCCTAAGCGTCAAGTCGACCGAACGCACGAAAGCGTATCTCTTACTAGTGTAACATTAAGCATACGCGTATGATGCCGAAATGCTCTTGTTGGAAATATTCTACTAGGCTACCTCAAGAGAGTCAAACTTTCACCTTTACTCAACTTTTTTTCATTACATGTACTTCTTTATACCTATATAAAATTTGTTTAGTCTTATAAAATTTTTGCCAAACACTTTAGAGACACCGATAAGGTACGCACTTTAAAAGGTACGCACTTGAGTAAAATTAAGTTTCAAATAAAGTGTACATCACCTCTTAACATTTTACCAGCAGTCTAACAGATTGTAAGGTTATCATACCTCTTTATAACAATTATTCTGATAAAAACTGTACTTTGAGCTAAATTGTTTGTTTATTACATAAGTATGCTGTATAATTGTAACGGTATACTATTAATTTCTTGTTTATTTTTGCTAACTAGTTTTTATTTTCTCACAACCAAACAAACGATAGTGGCAAACTTGCTGTGAAAATATCCAACATTCATCTGAGCACATAGCAGTCAAGTTTTACCTGCAACATGCACATTATTTCACGCAATTTAAATCCATGGTGATTGGAAACAAGAGCAGGAGAAACTCACATGTCAAAGCTGCATACAAGACTTTTGAGCTAAGTATATTTGAAGGTAAAATATATACAACATTTACAAACATGTACTTTAAAAGCTATTTGAGAAACCTACTAACTTGTATTAGTTTTTAGATAAGTGAATTTAAAAAAATGTATTATGTTTAAGGCTTTTTATATCAAATCAATTACAAACTGGTATTATTTTTTTCAAGGCAAAACTTAATAGATAAATAGTAATAATGTAATATTTAAACAATATTTAACTCTTTAAACAATTTTTATGACTATATTAAATTTTCACTAGCATTTGTTTTTGTATATTATATGACTATATAAAAGTTTGTTTTAAAGTACTAGTACACAAACAGTTGTTGAGCCTGATACGTTACAACAAGCTGTTTGGATTCATAGATTTGAATTAAAATGCGATATCATTTTTTCGAATAAGCACATTCCTAGTATAATTCAAGTTTTTATGACATATTAATTTACTATTAAATCTTAAACAATTATTTTGTAGGCTTAGAGTTTTTGGATAAACACAATTGTTTGTTAATACTTTGTTTCTCATCTTACTAAGTAGAAACCAATTTATAGTTTAAGCTGTCAATGAACTGTATGCTTCAAAAAACACTAGGTGGTACTTTCAATAACTGTTAAATATATTCTGTTAAAATGTACTTTATATTTGTTTGTCAGTAATGCCAGTTTGTATCCTGCTTAACATAACTGATGTTAAACAACATTTACCACAAAAACAAACATCACACATACAGAAAAGCTTTTGTATTCTACTACGATTGTTCATACCTTTGTTACTGAGAAAAGTGAAAAAGTCTTACAGTATTTTTTTCTGAAATAGCTTTATTTTGAAAAATGTACTACTAGTAAATAAATATGTTGTTAAGTTAATTGTTACATTAATACAGTATATAAAATGTAGTTGTTAAGCTGTAAGAGTTTGAAAAACTATAACAAAAAATGTTATGTCAGACAATTAAAAAAAATTAGTAGACATCAAGATAGTAAGTACTTAATTTTTTTTAAACTTAATCTTGACCATTCTGTTTTTTTAACTATATTGCTATTAATACATCCATTTCGTATTTAGACATTATTTCCTTTCTTTACAGTTTTTCATTGTTAAAAATTGCAATTCTAAATCAAAAAATTAAAATAAAGGGCTTTAATGTTTTCGGATATATTGTTGATTTCGTCAATACTTTTATATTTACTAATGAATTTAATTAAACAAATATTTTAAACTGTTGTTAGTTTTTACAGATATTATAATATCTAATCGTTTTTAAGTATACGATAGAAAAGGTTTGAGTTTTATTTATTAAACTAATTAATTTTTAAATATACAATAAATATTTCATGATTTTCCTTATTTAACTTAATATATTAGATAAGATTTATATTCTTTTCAACCACCATTAGTAACTTAAAATAAAACAAACATTGAAAGTTTTGACTAATTTATTCTCGCAACAAATAACAACTTAAAAATCTAAAACGCTAAGTTTCAAAGCAATAAATTTTCAAATTGTACTTTATTCAAGTTTTAAAAACTATTTTTATAATTAAAAGCTACAAAATTTTCTATATGGGAACTTTTCTTTGAGGTTTAGCCGGAACAAAAAGGTTTTAAGTTTTATTAATTTGAAAAATAGTTAAATATAAGAATTAAATAACGCCTAAAAGTTTAAAACTTTGTGCCTTTAACTTACAGAAACTTAAGAAAGAAATATTTAATAACTGGATAAATCGGTAAAAAAGAAGAAAAATTCAAAAACAATACGTATTCAAACTAAACTAACAAATATATTTTAATCTTTAACCACCAGAACTACAAACAACAAAAACTAAATTCATTAAATACTTTGTTCTTACGATATGTCAGAAATAGAATACTTTTTCGGAATATATAAAATATTTCTTCATGCATAGAAAGTGAAAAGTCAACAAAAGGGGAAATTCCCCGAGTCGAAAGTGGCGGTATTGTACTAAGCAGGGATAAATACGGGATTCAAGAGTGGTGGAGCTTGTGGGGGCAGTGGGACCCTTTTTTGATTCTTCCGTCGCAGCACACAGATATCGAGGGGTCGTACACGTGCAATCCTCCGCAGCAAGCCTGAAAAATGAAAAGAATAAATATTAATACTTGAGAAAAATGGATATTGCATAAAATTTATTTTAATTGATGTTTGCAAAAATAAATGTATTTCGGCTTTGTTATATGTAACAATATGTCAAATTTTACAATACTTGACCAAATAGTCATAAAAATTAAAATATCGATAAAACCAGTTTTTATGCATTTCAGCTAGAATAAAACAAATTGTAACCCTCCACAACAGACATGAAAACAGTTTAGAGATCTAAATAAAAAATACTTGTAAAATTAAGCAACATATTGATTTTTTTTAGGTTTAAAATATTTTTGAACTTTAAACAAAACTAAAATTTTTAACAGCATTACCTAATTTTTAAAGGTTGGTACAAGTAAATTAACCATCTTAGTTTATAACATATACTTAATTGTCTTTATTTCTTTAGAAAAGACACATTGTAATAAATTTCATGGTTTTATTATTAATCAAGCCCTAATCAGCTTAAATTATATTAATTGTACATTTTTTATTGAACACTGTTTTTGTAATTACGTTTAATTTTTTTTGTGTGCTGCGGGTTTTAAATAAAACAAACAAAGATTAATTAAATAAGAAAGACCTCTCCTCTTTACTTTGTTACATAAACACATACATTATTATGATCAGGTAATTTGTTTTTAACCTCAGACAAAAACCTTTAAGCTAAAAATCGTCTTTTGAACAAAAAAAAAATCAGATAAAAGCATTTAAAGAACAATTGCTTATGTCTGGTCTATACAAATGTTTATTTAAATACCAAAAAAATAATTGCTTAGCAGAAATTATGGTGAAGATAAAGATCTATCACGTGCTTTTGTTGTTAAATATCAAATTATAAATTGACTGATTACATTGTTAATTTCACTAGTTTAATATATTGTTCTGATAAATTATTTCAATTTATGTGTTAGACTATAGTAGTAACTAAGAAACAAATAGTTTTAAATTTTTTTCATTAACAAAACAAAGTATGTGTTTAAAAACCAAGTATACTATTTGTTTGACTCAACAAAAATTTATAATTTCTGATTTAATATTTTCGATTATTTTTACGATACGTAAAAAAGAAATAAAGAAATTCAATAACATTTAGTTTTTAATTTTAAGTAAGTTGTTTATATTCTTTATAGTTGTATGATGGCTAAACAAGTCCTAATTTTTTACTACATACCAAATGTTTAGAGTTAAATGGTATTATCCATCTTTTTTTTGGGAAATCAATAAAGAAATAAAAAATTTCTATCAAAGTCAACAGTTTCCTTAAATAATGCACATTACAATAAACAAATTATACCGTTATTTTGAAATTGAGTTTATTTTTTGAAACTTTTGATTGGAATTAACTTTGACATGATAAGTTTTTCTGCAATATTTGCTACTTTTTGCAGTTTATTATTATTTTTACAACCAAAAACTGTTATATTTACTCACTTTTTTAGAACTTGCGTAAGGAACTCCGTTGCAACCTCCGCAACAGGCATCAGGTCTCAGGCTCATGAGGGAAATTCCCTTTTTACATTTCTTTCCCGACCCCTCGCGGAAGAAACATATGCACTGCTGCAAGCACTTGTCTGTGTTTTCTATAGATAAAAAGTCAAATATTATTTAATTCCAATTATATAAAGTTTTTTTTTTCAGTAAATAAAACAAGAAAAAAGTTTAGTTATATATTTAGATTTTCAAAATCATAACGTTTGTAATTCTGTAAGAAATTTAACTTAATTGAAAAACATAACTATTTTTCATCAGACTTATTTCATTTATTTTGCATTTGTTTACTACTAGTTTAGTTTCTATTGTATAAAACTAATACAAACCTTCAACATTGATGGAATCGGTTTTAAATATTTCCTTCTCGCTGCTCAACAACGTTTTAAGTTGTCCCTGCAATTCTTCAGCTTGTAACTCCCTGTTGGCGTATGTTGGTGAGAACAATGAGTACTTAACTGTGTATTCATTCTCTTCTTCTACTGCTTCCGATCTGTATGAGAGAATGAATATTAGTGTTTAGGGATGATTTATTAGAAATTTATACAACTATTAGAGTTAAATATAAACTTATAATGTTTCTTGTGAAAAATTGGAGTCGATATAGATTTATTAGCACTTATAAAAAGTATAAGAAATGTAAAAAAAATATGTAAATTAAAAAAAATATATGTAACAAGCTTAAGTAGTAGTTGCTTTAGAAGGCTTCATACAAAGGTTTTAATACTATAAATAAGCTCTTAGTTAAAATAGTTTTGTAAAGTTTTACGTTGCAAATCCATCAAAACACCAGCACTAAAAAACAACTTTATTGCTTAAACTCAATATTTTTGGTTTATAAAACATTTAAACTAAAAATAACTAACGAGATTCCGTTCTTTTTGACATCTTCAATTTCTACAACTATATCTGTCACTCCGGAGTTAGTCAAAACTTTCAATATCTGCAAAACATAGTTAAATTTTAACTTTTTATCTATTTTACCTATTTAATCTAAAAACCTAATATCTATTTACAAATATTGACGGTTGAAAGGTTAACAGCTGCACAAAGTGTTTTTTAAGTGATTAACATTCTAATAAATCTCATGAATGGTCAATGGAAGCTTTATCAAATGTCACAATTTACATCAAAGGTCACTAAAGGGCTTTTTATTTAATCGGATTTTTGAGCGAGATCGCCTGAAAGGTCTGTCTAATCTCCTTTTTATTGAGAATTGGCAGTAAAGTTTGTCGTCGTTAGTGTTTTGATTAGTAGTTCGTAGAAAAACGAGCTAAATTAGAAAAATAAATTGTAAAAATTAAGTTTGAGTCACCACAGGGAAACTAGTTTCAATTACAACACAATATGAAATAGTAAAGAAACACTGTTGACAATAGATAATGAAATCTTTTTTTTCTTAATGTACCTAAAGTTTATGAACTAATGTACAAGGTATGCTAGATATTTTCGTAAAACTTTATGTTTTTGAACTAGTGTTTGTTTTGTCAACTGATATTTTTATGTATGTGATGACAAAAATAACTTATTGTGTACATTTGAAACAAGTATTGCAAAATTTTTGATTAAAGTCTTCTTTAAACAGTTTTAAAGTTCAAAGAAAAAAAACTTATGAAAGCTTATTTTGTCCATAAGTCTCAGTAAAAACAAAAACTTTATCTGCCTAGCATTGATTTATTAATAACTATTAAAAAAAAGTTGTAAAACTTGAGAACAAGATTTCTTCTGTTGTGTTTATAAGTTATTTATTCAAATAAAGATGTTAAAATTAAATATTTTATTTACAACCAGGTTTTGGTGACAAAATTTGCGACCTTTTCAAGTGAAATAAAATAGTTTTAGTTTAGATATTTTAGTGAAGACAAATAACTGTAAAGTTATTTATTCAAAAAGGCCGTCTAATGCAAAATAAAATATGTCAAGTAAAGTAAATTTATTAACACTGTAACTATTTTAAACTGTTAAAATGAAATATTACTAACAACATTACTTGAAAAAACCTTATACAATACATTATTTATAACATGTAGCTTTAAATAACTCTGTAAAATAATAAAAAAATGATTGATTGTAACCGAACACGTCAAATAAATCACAAGCACTAAAGTTTCTTGTTTTCGTAACTAGCATCAAAAGCGCGTTGTAATTCTTTGGAATTCGTGTTTTTGGTAAAAGTTGAAAAACTTGTTTTCAGTAAATTTTTAATAGTCAGAGCCTGTGCAATGGTCTTAATCTATGAAAGCGTCAGAAACAATATTTTATTTAATTATTTTTATGCTTATGCAAAAACAAACTATTTTTTTGTTTTTATTTATGTTTACAAGATATTAAAATTTGATATACTGACAAGTTTAAATACAATTAACCACAAATTAGACTGTTCTTGTGTTTATACACTTTATTGTACTTGTTAAAAAGATTTTACTTTTTTTTTAACTTTTATTTAAGTCTACAAAACATATAAAAGATTAATTATGAAATTATTTTACCAAAAATTTAATAAAAAGCATATTTTTAGAGATTAAACTTTGTGTCGCAAAAATACATCTGCTAAGAAATATAATAAATAAAAAATAGAAATATGTATATAAATTTTTTGAAACATTTTATTGCAGACTACATCAGTTTAATATCGGTATTCGAAATTGGCATGTAATAGGCAATTGGGCTACAATAAATAGATTAGAGACCACATATAAAATCGGAATTCATTCAAAGTACTGTTTGATCAGCTGTAGAAATTTAACATTCGAACGTTCGTAGAGTTTAAAAATACCAGGGCAAAGTTAAAAGTTTTAAATAAGTTCGTTTTGAAGTGCTTACGTAATACAACAAGTATTGACCACTTAACTTACTGTTGAACTTGTTTGAAAATTAAAAATCTAAAACAACTTCTTGCAGAACTATTTTATAGAGTATTTTTTTTAATACGTTAGTCTTTGTATTATATGAAACATCACAAAAAGAAAAATGATGCAGTAAAAAAGGCTAATTGAAAATAATTAGCCTACAAAATATTTCATTTTTATTCTTTCTACTTAAACTAGCTACTTCAAAGCTAGTTGTTATTATAAGATTTTTTTTTTCAGGCTTTTTGCTAACAATTTTAAATCATACAACTCTTAAGCTCGCCGTTTAAGTTTAAGTTTTTCAAAAATTTAAATTTAATAATAAAGAAACCTATTCAAGGGTTAAATTTTATTGTATTTATAAAATGTTTTGCAATCTAAGAAACTGAAATTCAACTATTCTCAACAAATTGAATTATCTAAGTAAAGTTTTGCAATAAGTCCTGGACAAGAAAATAACAGGTATCCAAGTGGTGTGCGACTCGATTACCGAAAGGTTCTTCGTGCACCAGGTCCTAGGATTAAGCTTTTTAGCGATTATTTTTTGTAGTTCAATAAATAATATGTATTATTATTGTTTATCGAAAAATAGAAAAAGCAACTTTTTTTGAAAAAAATAATATAGATTTTCTTTATAAATTAAATTAAGTAAAGTATAAGTTTAAAAAAGGTCATTACTTAATCAAATATGATAGTTAGCTTTAAATGTACTGTTTTTTTTTACTTTTATGTCGTAGTATTCATTAAATTCTAATTTAAGTTTGTTGCCTTACATATTATTTAATTTTTTATAACTCAACTTACAAAACAAAACTATAATTATTTTTGTTAGTACAAAATTAAACTTTTAAGCCTTGTACTAAACTAATAATAAATTTGAAAAACACTTTTGCTTATTTAACTTTTCGCCCATGATGTTGTAAAGATATTTAATAAACAAAAATAAAACCCACAGTGCTGTAAAATTTTCAGAAAAAAAAAATTTCCAAGCACAGATGAAAACAAAAAGACTTTGATGGCAAAAGAATTCAGGTATGTATTTATTTAATATTTATTTAATGACTAACTCAACAAAAAAAATTACTGATACAAATATCATATTTTCACATATAGGCCTTATTGTTCTTAACAAAAATATCATAAGAGTTGCCACACAGTCAGACTAGTTTAAATTTAAGAAAACACAGACATGATTAAAGTTTTTTTTTAAAGTCAGACCTTTTTAAATTTTATATTCTTATTATTAGGCTGTTTTCTTTACATTAAAATTAATTTATTTTATCTTAATTATTCAAATATATCTTAACTTAAGCCATTCTAATGGTTTTTGAAAATATTCAAGCTTGATTAATGTATATTCTGGAGTCCAGATATAACCTGGAATTCAAAAATTAAGGAAAATATGATCTAGAATTAAATATATTTTTCTTTAAACCTGGAAATGTAAACAAAAATCTTGTTATTAACCAATATTTAAATAAAATTTTAATGAAATTTAGTAAAAAAATGAAATCTAGATAAGTTAGAAGGTAATTATAATGCAAAATTATTTTATAAATTAGTTAGATAATTTTTTAAAAGGAATTACAGTACCTTTCCGGTTATTCTATGCTATATCTAGCAACAAAACTTGTTTTCCAAAAAACTGAAAGAAAATAAAAAATCAGAACTTTTTGTTTTTTAACCAGTGCATTAAAAGCATGATTTATTATTTTTTCAAATTTTAAATACTCATAATAAAATCAGGCTGCAATAAATTCATATGGATTTTAAATAAAATTTCTCAAACTGTTCAAAACTATTTTGATGGCTTTGGTTGCAAACATTAAAAATAAAAATAAATTTAAGGTTGCCACACACTTATGCTCAGGATATTTTTGAGTTTTTGAAAATCTCAGGATAACTGGATTTTATTAATTTATTTATATAACAGTTTTGTGTTTTTTATAATAGACTTAAGATAGTTCAAATAGAAAAAAAATCAGGACAGATTAAGTTGATCTTGTTTAATAATTGCTATTTTCAGTATAACTAGTTTTCTTCAAGAACTTGATTTTTATTGATTTTGAAATGCTTGTTTTAGTTTCCTGCTGGCTTTTCAATACTTTTAGAAATATCATTGTGTTTGTGCTACAGCAAAAAACACTTTTAAGGATTTTAAAAAATCAGTAAAGCTCAGAATAGCTTAAGGTCACTTAGTACAGTTTTTTGACTCAAAGATTGGCAACCCTGTAAGTTTAAGTACCATGTGTTTGATAATACTTAATAATACTTATTTACCGTATACATTACAAAGTTTTAGTTTACTTTAATTTCAATTACTATAATTTACAAAGTGACAAGTTCAACATAGGGCGCCTATTTTACTTGATAAATCTGAATTTTGACAAACTCTCATGAGTTAAAATAATAAGTTCTGAGTTGAACAAAAATAGTTAAGTAATTACATAGCATGATGTTCACCAATATCGAAATTACATCATATTTAATATCTATTGTCACCATAGTTTTATGCTAAAAATCAATGTTTAAAGCCTAGTATGTTTAATCTAAAGAGATACTTTGTTTTAAACTAGCTTTACAAATAGATAAATAAAATTAAATTTGTTTAATAATTAAGTTTTCATTTTCTAGATTTGTAGTAATATAAATTATTCTAAAATGAAAGTGATTAAATATTCAAGTTTTATTGAATTATGATTTATAAATTAGATTTTATTATATGTGTTTATAAATTGTTGTTTTTGTCTCAAATTATTGTTAAACTAGACCTCAAATAAAATAAAGTTTCAGTTTGATATTGGTGTACATCATGCTTTTTTTTTTTTTTATGGTAAAAAAACATCAGTCTCAAACTCTACCCCTTGCAACGATAAACGTTTTCTGGGGGTAATTATCAATATTTGTGATATGTAAATTAAAATTATTGTTATTTAAAGCTATAACTATTTTATTATATATTAAAAGTATCATATTAATATCTTTTAAGTGATAAAATAAACATTTTTTGTCTTAGATTTTAATTTTAACTAAAAAAGGACAATTAAGCTTGAGCTTAAAAAAACCTGGACGAAAATTAGAAAACTTGGAAAAAATATCTTATATACCAGTGGCCACTCTTTTAATAACATACTACCTGAAGTTAAATTTAAATCATTAGTTTTGTTGTTTTGTTTAATTAACTTTTTTTCAGTTTAATAGGATTTTACACTAATAAGTTGTATTATAAATAAATTAATAATAAAACTGCTGCAGATTAACTGTACTGATATAATTTATTGTATATTAATAATTTAAAGTACATGTAGTGCTGAAATAATTATATTTTTAAAAGAAATGTTTCAGCAGTATTTATATTTACGTAATGGTTATAACTGTACAAATATATGAAAAAAAAATTAAACTGATAAATGTACTTATTACATAAAGTTTTGATATTATGCTCAATATATAAATGGTTACATAAAACTAATGTACTTTATGAAGTTATTGTTGATTTATACATTTGGCTTAACAGTATTTCTGGGGGTGCACAACTATTCAAAATCTGATAATTCAAATTCTTAAAAAAAAAAGTTGAAAAGGAAACAACTAAAAAAGTAATGTATATATGGAAATTAAAAAAAAATATTTAGATCCTATTAGTATCTACAATCCGTTTTTTTCTTTTTGCAAAACATAAAATATTTTTTGAGATGGGGCTTAAAAAAAGTAAAAAACTTATTTAATTTTAATAATTTTAAAACATCTTAAAATTTTTTTAAGGTTTTGCGAAAAAGAAAAAGCAGCTTGTAGATATTGATACAATCTACATTTGTATTTTTTATTTTTTTCAAATTTATAATACTTTTTAAGATATAGTCTTTTAAATATTTTTATAGGAATTTGAATTGTTAAAGTTTGACTTGCTTAAATTTGAATTGTCATTGAATTTGAATATGGCTAGTACTTTTCACCTTTTTTTTAAGTTTAAAGTTACATTGGATATGTTACAGACTAGGTTTGAGTGTTTAACAATTTGCTTATGGTAGGAGCAAACTAAAATTTAAAGGTTAAAAGCAACTTGTAGCGCCTGCTTTTAAACTTTCTAACAGGAGCTAATGTTAAACTTTTTAATGAAATATTATTAAAATTGATTTTATCTACCTAGGTTCTAGTTTTAAATTATATAAAAAAGAAAGAATCACCGTATTTGTACTAGTTATAAAATTATATACAAAACTTTTAAATGAATGTCGTTAAAAGTGTAACCATTGGAGACTTTATATCATTCACAATATTTTGAATTTTTTTTTTTAAATACAGTTATAACTACTGTTATTGGCACAGTTTATTCCAACATTGCTTTACAAAGATTAAAATAGGCTCTTAAATGAAAGTTTAGAATGTGAACTATTAGTAAGTTTTAAAATAATATAAAAGTTATATTCGTCTTTTATTTATAGCCACTTTGTAATAACGTTTCAGTATAAACCATTGGACAGCATTTTTTTAACTGTCAATTTTATCTTAATTATTTAACTTAATTACAAATCTTTTCAAATTTAAAAGTACATACCAATTTTTTATAAAATGATCCTTGCACTATTAAAGCAACCTGTCAGAACAAAATAATTATGCTAATTAATTCATTATTCTATTTAATTTTAATTGGGTCCATCATTGTTGACACAATGTTGATACAAATGCGTAAATTTTCCAAAATATTAAATATACTTATAGTTAGTGTATATACACTACAGTGACCTCTCTCTACGCACAGTTTTCCCACAGCAAAAGTGCGTAGTTACACAAGAGAACATAATTTAAAAAGAGGTGCATTACAAAGTTGAAAAAAAATCAACTGAATATTTGCAAGAACATGCATTTTTACAAAAGTACATTTTAATTTAAAGTATTATGTTGTTAATTGAAAAAATACAATAAATTTATTGCTTCAGTAGTAAAAAAGGGTGCACGACTATTCAAATTTGGACTATTCAAATTCCGACAATTTAAATTCTTAATAAAAAATTGTAAAGGCTATAAGTAAAAAAATAAGATATATTTGTCAAAAATAAAAAATATAAATGTAGGTTACATAAATATCCACAAGACATTTTTTATATTCTGCAATAAACTTAGTATTTTTTGAGATATGGCTCGAGTAAATCAAAAAACATAGTTATTTTAGTAAATTTATGAAATCTTTGAAATGTTTTAGATTTTGCAAAAAAGAAAGCTTGTAAATATTAACAAGATCTAAATATGCATTTTTTATTTTTTTCAAATTTATTTTACTTTATGAGATATAGTCTTTTTAGTAGTTTTTTAAGAACTTGAGTTGTCAAAATTTGAGTTGTCCGAGTTTGAATTGTAATTTAACCAGTAAAAAATATTTAAATTATAAATATTTTTTTTGAGAGTTCTAACAAACGTAACCAAACGAGAGTGGGTAGATTTGTGAGAGGTTATTGTATTTAAACAGAGTTCTAACAAGTTGTTGCTTATTTAAGTATAAGTTTGTTATTGAAAAATTTCATACAAAATAAAGTTCAATAGATTTCGTTCACCAAAAATTATAAAAAAAAAAGTTACTAAGCAGTAGAATTTATCTATTTGAAAATATGCTAATAAAAATAGAAACATTTAATAAGTATTTTTTAGACGGATAAATGCTCACACACTTTCGCTTGGAACAAGATACAAATCAAAACTTTACAAAAGTATTCTGCCCTTATTGGAAGGATTGTTTCAACTGCCAACTAAGTCAGTTTTTTTATTAAACTTAGTGTTTTGATAATATGAGCTTTGTAATGATTAAGATTTATACAGGTTTTTAATCCACTAAAAAGTTTCTGAAACTATTTGCGTTTAATAAATTTAATTTAATTTTAACTTTTGTAAGTGACTCAGCTTTCTATCCTTATAAATAAATTTAGTTTGTATATATTTGTACAAAATGCTACTTAGTACGCAATATCAAATAATTACTAACAAATTTAATTCCATAATTAAGTTAATATATACTTAAAGTTTTATGTATGAATTATGTTCTTACTACAATTGAACTTTAAGTAAAAAATCCTAGTTTTCATAGTTATGATTATTTAGTGTATAAACTAATTTATAATTATATATTCATAATTATACAGCAGTTACGATGTTTAGTCTGAAAGTTATTGCTAAAAAACATCGAGTATGAATATGAGGCCAACTATATAGTTTTAGCTCGATATTGGTACGAATTTATGCTGGGTATTTAACAATAATTGTTTTCTTTACATTTGTATAAGACTTATTTTTCAAGATGACTGTTTAAAACATACCTTTTCTATAAATCGATCCTTGCACTATTAAAACATCATGTCAGAACAAAACAATTGTGCTATTTAATCAACTAAATATTACTAACTAATTCTTATTGGGTCTATCAAATGTTGTACAAATTCGTCAATCTTTTAAAGTACTAAATTTATCTGTGGTTAGTGTATATACATTACAGTGACCTCTCGCAAATTTACGAATACTGTGCCTACAAAAAAAAGTGTAGTTAAACGAAAGAACGTAATTTAACGACAGGTGCAATGTAATTTTAAAACCAAAACAAGTGAATATTTGCAAGATTATGCATTTTTACAAAAGTAAATGTTGTTTATAGCATTATTTTGTTAATTCAAAACATACATTACAATAAATTATTGGTAG